>NW_003298901.1:94172-129626 GCF_000151645.1 Tuber melanosporum
TCAACCTTGATATGAGTAGCATCATCTACCTACCCACAATATCTCAAAAACAATTTGTCTTAGCGCTCTCCCTCAAAACCAAGTACTTCATCAAACTTCTTTGGTCTCTACATACCTGGTTATACCATAAACACTTTCAGGAATTAAATTTAACAAATTCAAGTCCATACTATTTTATGATTACTATTCTTCTCCCCATTTCCATCCTGTCCCATATGTTCTGTAAGCCCCTCTAGAATGTACTGTTCTACTCTTCACAACACTTCAGACAGGTTCAAATATATTCTCTCATATACTACTAGTTCCTCCTAGATCAGAACTCATATCCACATCCACCAAATACTCTCTGCTTATCAACTCTAGTGCTAAATATGTAATTCTAGCTATTATAACCAAAAGGTATTAGCCACATATACTTATATTTCCACCCGATGACTTTCTCCGAAGCAGTACTCAGAATTCTTTTTCAAGTTTCCATGTATCTATCACTCTTGGTATTCGTATAGTATTTGCCTCTGAAACGGTTTCTGCTAACAATCCTCATATTTCCTACATTTTTGTAGTCACTTGAGACTCCAATAATAATCCAATGGTGATGTGTCTATCAAAGAACCCATTCCAGCACTCTCTATTATCAAACAAAGCTAGAGGCCAGAATCTCTTAGCAAGGTATATTTAGTCTCTTACCAGTTAGTGTCTTTCCTCCATACTAATACAATTTTCATATCCTTAAATTTTCATGCTACTCTGTATTCAAACTTGGCAGTAAGTATCCATCCTGCTCAATATCTTAAGATATCACGTCTTTGCAAGTTTCTTCTTATACTATTTGTAATCTTCTCTCTAGTGCTACTCTTACCATTTAGCCTTACCAAGTTTTTCCGCTAATGCCAGCTTCCAGATTACCAAATCCTTACCTAGTATTATTACTGTCTTCTCTACAATATACAATTTGGCAATTTGATCTACAATTTTGTTTCCTAAAATTCCTCTACGTGCTAGAATCTAGTTCAAAGCCATACCAGCAAGGTCATTGAAAATATGGACTATCACCTCCTATAATCTTACCATATTTCCTTTGTCTTTCATAGCTTCAATCATCCTCAACACTAGTTGACAATTCAATGAAACTTCAACTCCAGAGTCTGACTAGTGCAAGTTCCTCACACTGCTAAGACCTATCACTACTGCTCATATTTTACCTTTGATGATAGACTACTCTCTAAGCAGTATTTGTCCTCTAGAACTAATCCTCATCTGGTAGCAGAGGCTCCTCATAGCCCTGAAGCTCTTTCCTCCTAGTTGGAGCTGTCCATATATAGCTTGATTCTGAGGGTGTTATACTCTGGTCCCACTCCTTGATATGATAAAGTATTACTATTCTCTTATCTACATCCTCCCTGGTTATAAACCAAGTTTCCAGTTTCTTATCAGATTTCAGGAAAATTAGGTATCCCATACCCTCCTCCTAGTTCAACATATTAGCAGAATGCTAAGAGTGTTTGTACACATATCAGTATGTAATGATCATCATATAATATCTTTATTGTAAGCATAACCCCTGCATGACTACAGGTAGTACACCAAACTCTACGAGAATTATGTTGTTAGCTAATTTCAACAGTATTCTGAATATTGATTGTATGTAATTGTTCACATACAATTGAATTTATTTCACATATAGTAGATTATTAGCTACAAATTTAAGTCCACACTATACTGTTAGCAGATAGTAGCTTTGTATTAGTCTTAATGTTGACCAAGCCCCCAACCCTCACTTATCTTTCAATAATAACTCATTATCACTATTTCTCTTCTTACTCCTGACCCTCTCTTCAACTAATAGTACACATTAACAAACATATCATTAAACTAGTTAAAGCAAAAGTTAAGAACTCTCAACTTGTCAACTGGTACCAGCTCTACTGCCTTAATTCCATTGTTATTTATTTATACACCAGATCTAATCTATTATAACTTCTGTTCTGAAAATCTCATTCCGCTCTCTGTAGCTATCCTCTTGCATTCCTGTAAGTTCAAACCTACTACTAACATGGTGATCACCCTTATAGTTCCAGCCACCAATATCATCTCATTATCCATATAGCTCAATATTACACTCCTAATTCCTGGCTTTTATCTAAGTCAGAAACAGAAGATATCCTTAAGGTAGGTTCCAAACAGAAAGAGTATAAGTGGCAATTCTTAGGAGACTCAGTTAACTGTATAGTAGACTTTGTATATCCTCCTGTTAAACCAGAATGGAATTACCCTCCTTAAGTACCATCTCCTATTTCACAAAACTTGGTCCCTCAGTTCACATCTTACTCTCAAAAACTCTGCAAGAAGATTATTGTTAATGTTATTAAACTCTTCCTTAATATCTATAGAGACTATCAAGTACTTCATATCACTATTATACTCTAGAAATTTATATACCAACACTATGGTCTCGTTTACTTTTCTCTTCTTTCCTCATCTAAACTATATCTACTCCAGTTTCTAATGCCAGCTCAGCTTGATCAAGATAATTATCTCAGCCACCTTAGCCCGTACCAGTATCTGATGAATCATTCTTCAAGACTTTACAATATTATCACACTTGTTAGCCATCGCGATAAGAACCATCTTCACTTAATGTAACTAGTATGGGTACTCAGTTATTGGTTTTGTTTTATGTTTTGTTTTAGGTATTACTTTGATACTTAGTTTATTTTAAGTATTCCTTTAATACTTAATTTGTTTTAAGTATCGCTTAATACTTCATTTTGTTTATTTTATTTTATGTTTTGTTTTAAGTATCACTTTGATACTTAGTTTTCTTTTAAGTATTATTTAATACTTGGTTTTATTTTATATTTTATTTTAAGTATCATCTTAATACTTAAGTTGTTTTACCAAAGTATATTACTTGATATCATAAATTAGCTTCATTTATGCTAAAAGATGAACCGATTTGTGTACTTAAAAAGCCTCTGATTCTATGATAAAAAAGGCAGATTTCAATAGACACTATTTCAATATACTTGGTTGAACAGTTACTCTTTAGTTTTCCTAGTACACCTTCAGAGTATTCTTTATATTACAGGTCTCGCCTCCTCTTTAGTAGAACAGGCCATCTGTCAACTATTATACCTTTATCAATAATGTGATTAGCATCTTGCAAACACATTAGACTGAATGTTATTCCTCCATATTGAATCAAAGTCTGTAGTTAAGTCTATAATGAAATATTTCTAGTCTGTTCCTTATTAAGTATTTGGCAAAAATATATGTTACTCTATTCATCTCCAGCATAGTCTTCTCAGGACTCCTGATCATTACTACTGTCAGGTCTTGCCCACCCTCAGTATTGACTCACTCTCTACCCTAAAGGAGCTGGCCACTAGCCTATAATTGTTTGGCAATCAAATCTGAAACATTATTATACATAGTTCTATTTCAGTCATCATCTTCTTACATGACTGGTAACACTTGCTAAGTCACAAATAACCTTACAATCTAGAAGATTTTCAGATTATCTGCATCCATATTTCTCTTTATAATATCTTTTTGTTCAGTCTCAGTTATCTGATTACAGTATAACTTACTTCTAAACCTATAGTCTTCAGCCCATAAGTAGTCCCTTCACTTCTCTTAATGCAACCATCAAATATCTTACCTCATTTTCTCACATTTATCAGACTATCAGTTACATTTCTCACTCATTAATCCTTGTCATAGTACCATCTCTAATATTTATCCTATCTCTGACAGCAGTTTCTTATTCTTCAACTCCATGTACTTCTTTCATCACTCTCTTAACCTTTTTTAATCTACTTACTTCCTGGAAAGTTTCTGAGATTGCATGTTACCAAGCTCATGACACTCTACTTTAAGCAGCTTTGCCAAATACTATGCATTAACCATATCAGAATATTGTCCCTTTATGATATTAGACCTTTTGAGCAGCAAGTCAATAATCCAAATTCCAGCAAAAGTTGGTCCTATCAGTGCAACAGCTTCATAACCTTCCTGAATACTGTTACTCTTTAGCCTGAGCAAAGAGATCATGAGGTTAGTACCTACTGAATTCCAATCACCATATTACCTATTGAAGTCACCAGCCAGTCTGTCCACTTTCCTCAACTCTTACAACTTTCTAGCTATCTCCTCTTTACTCATACTAGTCTTAATATATACACTTTCAAGCCTACTCTGTATATCCTCTCTCTTCCAATCAGCTCAACTCCCCCACATGACTCATTATATTTTACCCCTTTAAATAATCTCTTATATATACACCAAATATATATATCCACTCCACTTCTCTCGATACTCAACTTAGCAACTTCAAGACTACCTAATCTAATAGCCTATGCCCACACCTCTACCTAACTTACTGTTCTAAAATACAAACTATATTATAAAAGGAAAAAACATCAAATATCCTCTCACTTGTATTTACTCTCCTTTCTACATTTATTATGTATTCAGTAATTTGCCTTAAATGGATGATTTTGTGACTCTACTAACACCCATTAGAATAAGTTTTAATAAAAAAACATAGTAATCTAAAGTTCTACTCCTACGAGATAAAGCTTTTCCCTTTTTAGCCCATATCTCTTTTGGAATTTCTCTCTTAAAATACTTAAAACAAGGAGTGACCTCCTTCATGTCTACCTCTATCTCCATTTATTCTGCAACCGCCATTCCTGTTGTTCCTCTGATTTTTCCTATTCTTTCAGACTTTTCTCTTGGCCGATCCATTTGCTTTCTTTTCCTTCTTATTTACTCATGTTCCTCCTCATCAGAGCATCAGCTACTCCCTTTTATGAGGTGTCATCTACCAAGATTTGAGTGCCCCAGAACTTCTTCAAGCTCTAGGAGATATTCCTTGACTACTAGTCTTAGCTGTCATACATCTTTCTCAACCAGCAAGGTGATTGGTCCTTTCACACAGTAAGTATAAGTGAAGCTTATAGACAACTACCTTGTCAACCTTCCTATAACAATTCCTCTCACTACGCTGATAATCTTTAATGAGGTATCTATTATGACACAATCAACATCAGGGTGGAAAACTACATAAGATGGACAAGTGTTCTACTATCAGCTACTTCTCACAAAATACCGCTAGTTTCTCTGCCCTCTATGGTCTTAATAGCCTGACTCTATCACTCAAGAAAATCTTACCTTTTTGATGACACTTATCAATCAAGTTATTACAGTCAACTATTACACTTACTATATATTCCATCACCTTTCTCTGTTTAATTGCAAATATTAAACTAAGCATGTTCGGTCTACCACTAACTACAATGTTAGGCGGAGACAACTTAATAGACTTCAAAGATGTCTAGGCCAATTGAGATTCATTTCTGTAGATGGAGATTGTATAGGAAGGCTCGGACTTTGCTCGTTTCGTTTATGACTACTAGGAGCAAAGTAGAATAGGAAAAGCAAGCTAGAATAGTAAAAACAATATTATATTGTTAAGGTCTCTTCTCCGTTGATTGATGATGTCTAAAGCTGGGGAGGCACTTCGATATTTATATTCCGTGTCTGAGTGTTCGCGGGCTACATCTATTTATCATACAACTATGTACTTCTTCAATCGTTATTCACGACATCAAGTTTTCTTCTAAGGTGTGAACACCTGTGGACCTTGAAAACCATTACACCCTCTTTGGTAATTACGATATTTCTTCTTAGGAAGCATGCTGTCCCCAATAGTAATATCCCGATTCGCAGAGTCTTTAGGCTTATGGCCTAGCTCTTAAGTCGAACTGAGTTGGCTCCAATTGTCTTCGCCATTAATAAAATGATCAGTTTTATCTACGGCTATATCTGCAAAGGTGGTCGTCATTACAACCATCGTAGGTCATCTGACTCCGATCCTTTGTAACTCTATACCCAACCAATAGATTTTCTTTGAATGACTTCCTATTAACTCACAGGAAGCTATTCTACCAGATTGGTAATTAATCCCACGGTTGGCAACCCTTGGTTGCTCTCTGCGTAGTAGGTTTCAGTAACCATTGTAGTATTGAGAATCACCCCATGGTTACAACATGTTCTGAAACCCAGTTGCAATACTCCATGAAGTTCATTGGCTTCTTTGGTAGTGTCTTTTGGAGTTCTAGACTCTTCTGGTAGATGTAAATGTATTGGTCTCTAGTAGAGATCCTTTACCATTTGATACCATCTCTTTGTACGAAATCGTCCCATTACCTACGGCTTATGCCAAAGGTGTCATATCTTTGAAGCCCAGTAACTCTCTGAGTAGTTGACAGAACTACTTCGTTCTACTTCCCAGGCCTAGCCGAAGGTCTCCTCCCATATATTCTGCGAACAGGATCCGGTCAGATGGACATCAACGACGTATATGGTATTATTCTAACACCTTCAATTCTGTGGTAATATAGTCATAGGACACTACTGAGATTAGTATATATGATGACACGTGGGCCCTATAAGGGAGCCGGAGGGGGGTGTTCAAGACCAGAGATTCCGATTCGGAGTGGGGTTACCCTACTTAGGATGGTTCCTAGGTATTGGGTTCTGGTATTCCTAATATACAATACCTATATATAAGACTTTTCAACCTTATATCAAAAACCATTAAAGGCCTTGTCCTTACTTCAGTCCTCCACCCTCTAAACAGACCCTGCTCCAAGTCTGCTAGGAGTAGCCCCATCATCAAGACCTTTATCTTGTTCTGATCTTTAGTAACTGCATAGTCTTCTAGTATCAAATCACAGACAAGTACACTATAATACTCCTCAAACCAATCCTCCACTTTCTTTGCATTATACTCAGCCAAGGTCATGAAGATGTACCCTACATTTCTCCTCAACTTTGTCAAGTATTTATCATAATTTCTGAGCAAATTTTTTATCAGCCCAACAAGTACATTTAATCTATCATAAGTTTTTATCATATAGAAAGAAAAGAAAAGATCAATGAGGTCCATATTATATAGAAGAAAATACTTTTTACCCTTAACCTTCAAATAAACTCTTTGCCCAAAAATCAACCTAAATCATAGTCTAAAAATTTCTACCATACAGCTAATGAAATTGTCAACATCAAATAATACGTCAAGCATGTATTTTGCCCAACAGTACTGGAATAAATGGGTCTCATAATATACTGCGGAGAATTCTCTGCTTTGAAAAATATACCCAAGTCAAGCTCCTTCTCTCTCCAAGTAAGGAAGACATAAAGGAATAAAAAAAAGTCTCGCCTTATTAGAGGTGGCAACGTCTACAATATAGTCTTTACTTTCTTAGTTTCTGTATATAGTCTTGAATTGGAAACAATCATAGCAGTACCCACACAAAGAATGCTATCTCACTGGTATCAATTGTGTAGAGGGGTGAGAGGGGGGGCAAAGTGCAAAGTACGAGTAGTGGAAACCATCGTCTTCAAACATACCCAGGACTCTTGGAGTGCAGACACACAAATTCATTGGTATATCATATAAGATCGAGAAATAAAGGTGAGTAAGATGATATTGCAACCTGCTCCCATCTTTAAAACACTCCCTACCACTATCCACAGTTTGGATATTGCTACTACACTCGGGTCTGAACCCAGGAAAAGGCTCGTCCAGGACAAAAGGTCTAACTGCTTCTTGCTTCATCAATTTTCCAGCCAATTTCATTTCTACATTTTCTATGGACTTACAAGTACCTGAGTACCAGGGCCAGCTACCAGAATCCCAGAGCACCTAGGCCACGAGGCAATCACGTCCGAGAGACCCCTCTCCCACCAACAAGTAGGCTGATCTCTCACACAGAGCAAGATGCAATATGCAAGTATTCTATTCAATTATTTCCTACTATCATCTTAGGACTAGTATAGCAATATCAGCTAGAACGACAATAAATATTTAACTTTGTAAAATAGAACATGATGTACAAGTACAAATAAAGAAACTTTAGCTCCTCTCTTGGTAAAACCATGAATCCATAAACATTTCACTTTGGTTAGTGTCAATACTACCACAATGCCTGGATTTCCAGAAGTGCATTATGATGTGAAAGCGGTAGAATTCTCAGTTTCAAGCAACAATAAGTACTGGTCTAAGTAAAATTGACTCCAGCCAACTTATCAGTGGAGCTTCAGTTAAGTTACAGTTTAAGGATCACCCAGGTAGTGGCCCTGATCCAGAGGCTCTAACCGTTCAAACCCAGTTTAAAACTTCACTTTCTCTGCTTAAATATCCCGTTTGGGGGATGGGATTTGCATGTACAACATCTAAAATTTCCTGCACTCTAGAGTACAGTACTGCATAAGTACTTGGACCTTACCATGTAGTTTATGCAGGACATTTCACAATCGCATACTGTAGTATTGTAGAGAGGAGAATGCCATAGGCGGTGTGCAGAGAATATTGTAGAGTACTTAGATAGTGGGTATAAGTGGGGTGAATTGGAGTTAAACTATACAAATTTTAATATTGTGGCTATAGAAAGGGTCAATCTTAGCCAATATTGACACATTTTTATAGACAAAGCAAAGTCAAGCCAACACAAATAATTCCAACAGAAACTTCAAATGAAATTTTCCTCCCCTATTGGCTGAGTGACCTGGGAGCCAGTAAGAACCAGTTTGTCTTACTTACCCTTAACCCCCAGTGCATACAAATCCACACTGCATTTTCAAGCTTTAATGCAAATACTACAGTTTATACAGACACTAGGAGTCGTCAGTTTATACAGTTTGTGTCAGTACTATACCTTCTATCCCAAATGTCTCCTGTACGAGTAGTACTTGTACCGCCCATATTTTCCTAAAGATTTCCCAAAAACACCTATCATATTGGCACCGTCAATGCTAAGAATCAATTTCCAAGAATAGTTGGCACTGGAATAGCGCATCAGTCAATACTATCGTATTGGTACCAGTACTTATATCCTATCCCCTCATGGGTTTTCATGCATCATGCTAGGTAAAGCCTTTAGCTAGATTGGAGCTAGCATCTACTATCAGCTCCTTTCAGAAAATTCCAGGAATTAGGCAGAGACTTGCAACCACTATCAGGTTGGTTGAAAGATGAGTAAATTATTTACTATGTAAACATCAAGCACCTCATATATGTTTCTGTTCAAATTAAAATATATGTTGATACTAACAAGAGAAATAATAGGAAGTATGCCTCAGCTCAAATCCCATATACTGAGTTGAATCCCTACCACTACAAGCATCAAACCTGAAACCCACTTTCCCAACTCACCCTTCCAATTTACCTGCCTATTTATCCTCCAACCTGATTTCCCAATCCAGTTTGCGGTTTGCTTTTCAATCTCATTCTCCTACACATCAAGTACCTCACAGAGAAGAGGGGGACATTCAGGAAGCTCTCTTCATAAGCTTGCTAAAGTCTTGTTTAAAATGCTCCAGCAGTCTCCATCGATGAGGAGGAGAATATGTTCAATGCATAAAATCATTCAGGGGAACATGTACCACTATTAAATCTTGATGACTTGGCAGAGGAAATAGAGGTTAAAGAATATGATTAAGGTACTAAAATTGAGGAGGGTGAGAAGCGAGATGACATACTAGCAGATGAGCAGATCTGTAACCAGTATAGGTACTTGGTTATTGGTTTTGTTTTATGTTTTGTTTCAAGTATCACTTTGATACTTGGTTTGTTTTAAGTATCATTTGATACTTGATTTTGTTTTATGTTTTGTTTTAAGTATCGCTTTAATACTTAGTTTGATTTAAGTATTGTTTAATACTTGGTTTTGTTTTATGTTTTGTTTTAAGTATCGCTTTGATACTTGGTTTGTTTTAAGTATCGTTTGATACTTGGTTTTGTTTTATGTTTTACTTTAAATATTCTTTTGATACTTAATTTATTTTTACCTAAGTGTATCATTTGATACCTTTGATTAAGTTTTGTTTATACTAGACATGAACAGATTTGTGTATTTAAAGACTGCCTGATTCTACGACAGAAACTGCAGACTTCAACAAATAGTATTTCAATATTCTTAGTTGAACGGTTACTTTTTATTTTTCTCAGTACACCCTCCAAGTCTTCTTTAGTTTTCAGCTCTCGCCTCCTCTCTGGTAGAACCGGCAACCTACCAAGTATTGTACCTATTACTAATAAAGTGAATAGTACCTTGCAAACACGTTACAAGATCAAAGATACTTTATACTATTCTAGTTTATAGTGTTCGTTATACTGATAAAAGCTATTCTAATAGATCTTCCACAGCTGATTCAATACTGAAATATTTTACTTTCAGAAGTACCATAGTTTTAGTCATTCCAGTACTAAGCCCCTTGCCATAATCAAATTATCTACCTCTCTGATAATCTTTGTCTTACTTCAGCTGAAAATAAAAATTCTACTCAGCCATCTCTACTCTAGTTTTTTCAGCTGTTTTTTACTAATACTGAGTTTGAAGTCTTAGCTCGAAATATAAAGTTATATGCTGAACAGAAGAGTGCTGGAAGACATTGTAGGCCACAGAGGCCAACTTGTATTGTAGAGTTGAAGATATTTTGTGGTATAATAATCGATATAGGTGTTCATTGAGGAAACAGTATTCATTTCTATTTGACAAAAAATCACAAGTTTACCCTTTATGAAATTGTTCACTATATGACTCTTGTTCACTTAGAACAATTAAGAATATTCCATTATATTTCTCTACCACAAGCATCTTCTCTCACCACTTCTAAGTAGTCGTATTAGCTTCAACCTCTAGCATATAACCTTCGGTGCCCATTTCAGCATCACTGTCCACCTACCACTGAGGTCTCAATCAATAAAATGATAGTTTACTTTACTTGAAAATTATATCATATGACTATGATGAAGGGGAAACCAATCCCTCAGGGATATAAAATTTTAGCATTATGTAAATATGGCTATACTTTTAGTTTCATGTTTACTTCAAACTCCAAATCCTTTTCCGATATGCTATCACTTTATCCTGGAAGAAAGCAGTTATCACTAACATCTCAGGCTGTCTTTCAACTTACTACAACTCTCTCCACACAACAGTTCTATTTTACACTTTACTGTAATAACTATTTTAGCAACATCCCCCTCTTCACGGCACTTAGAGAATATCAAATTAGTACTCATGGTACCATCTGAACCAATTCTGCTCATTATCCTAGGTTGTTTAAACTTGACTAACAGAATACTACTTTATCATGAAATACAGTATCTAGTATTATCTGTAGAGATGTTTTAGCTTTAGTAGGGCAGGATAAGACACTTGTTCGCTTTTTGAGTACAGCCCATGAAGTTACTCTAGTGCCAGAAAACTATATCTATCAAAATCGGTGAAGACATCACATTACTGATACTAATCGGAATCTGGTTGAGCAAGGGTGGGGATCTGATCAAGTATGATGTTTACTTCTTCCTAGGTTTTCAGTGGACTACAATGACTTTATGGGTAGAGTCAAAAATACTGATCAGCAGAGGAGTTATTACAGTACTCAACTTTAGGTATGTGTTAGGAATACCGGAATCCAATAACCAGAAGTCACCCTACGTAGCGTAACCTTACACAGAATCGGAATCTCTGGTCTCCAACACCCCCCTCTGGCCCCCTTACCGCGCCAACATGTCATCATACATATCAATCACAGTTGCGTCCTGTGACTATAATACCACAGAATTGAAGATATCAGAATAACACTGTGTACGTTGCCACTGTCAGTCCGACTGGATCCTGTTCGCAGTATATATAAGAGGAGTCCTTCAGCTAGGTCTGAGAAGTAAAAAGGAGCGAATCCGCCAACTACCCAGAACATTACTAGGCCTCAAAAGTTTGATACCTTTGGCATAGGCCGTAGGTAATGGGACATTTCTGCATAAAGAGATGGTATTGAATGGTAAAAGATCTTAATAAGAGACCAATACATTCACACCCATCCTACAATATCTAGAAGAGTCTAGAACTCCCAGAAACACCACTATAGAAGTTATTAGACTTCATGAAGTGTTGTAACCAGGGTTCCGAACATGTTGTAGTTACGAAGACAACTTTTCATACTACAACAATGATCAAAACCCTGTTACCTAAAAGCAACTAAGGGTTGCCAACCGAGGGAATAATTGTCAACCCGATACAATAGCTTTCTGCGAGTTAGTTGGAAGCCTTCCGGAAGACATTTATTGGTTGGGTAAGGAGTTATGGAGGTTTAAAGTCAGACGACCAAGAAAGATTGCAATTATGACTACCTTTACAGATACAACCCGCAGGTGAAACTGATCATTTCATCAATAATGAAGACCATTGGAGCCAACTCAGTTCAACTTGAGAACTAGGTCACAAGTCTAAAGACTCTTGAGATCGGATAACAACTATTAGGAACAGTACGGTTCCGAGTTAGTTATATTATAATTAGTAAAGAGGGTGTAGTGAATTTCAGGTTCTTCATGTGTTTGTACCTTTCAAGAATACCTAATGTTGCAAGTTATAATCAGAAAGGTACATAGTGGTATGATAAATAGAAGTAGCCCGTGAACACTCAGACGTGGAATATAAATATCGAAGTGCCTCTTAAAACTTTAGACACCATATACTAGTTTAGTTAGTATAACCTATGCATTGATTTCTAAGGTCAGGTGTTCAACTCCTACTGAGGTCAACCTTATTTTAGTAATTGATATATTTAATACTTTGATATAAGGAGTACCTCTAAGCTGATGAAAGATCATCAAGCAACAGAGAAGAGACCTTAACAATATAATATTGTTTTTACGATTCTATCTTACTTTACCAAAATTTACTTCGCTCTCAGTAGTCATAAATGAAAGGAGCGAACCCGGGCCTTCCTAGACAATCTCCGTCTACAGAAATGAATTTCGATTGACCTAGACAATTCTAAAGTCTATCAGGTTGTCTCTGCCCAACACTATGTAGAAATTGGTTTCCAATTTTCTTATGGCTGCTGGATACTACTATCATTAACTACTATCTAATTGTCTGAGAATCTATACCTAATCCTCTATACAATGCAACATTCTTACAATATTATAGTCATTACTGGACCTGCCTAGCCTGGAACTTAGTCTTATCTGACTTTTAGTCCATCAATCCTACCTTTGCATGAAAGCTATAAACCTAAACCAATCCTCCTGCTTCTGATCGAAATTGTCCCTGTAGTATTCCACAAGGAAATATAGTGGAGGCTCGGCAAGCTGGTTATGTAGGCAAAAATTATCTCCTCTCTCCTGCTCACTTTGCTTCTGCTACCCATTCCCTTCAGCAATCAACCCAGTATTACTCTCCCAGGCACTCCTCTTCCTTTTATCTCTTCTGTCACTATTTGTTGAAGTCTCCTACATGTGCATCTATTTTCAATAATCAGTTCAAAGAACATAAGGGAAAGGTGCGACAGACATCTTTTGAATGTAGTTACTGTAAAGTTCCTCTTTGCCGTGGGTTTTGCTTTGATCTCTATCATCAATACAAAGAATAAAATCTATCTGTATGGTCAAACCTTGTAGTTTAGGTACATTCAGGTTCCCCTCCATTAGCCATCAAATCCTCACAATGGTTGCCACCATTCTTCCTCGATTGGCATAGGACTCCCCTTAGCGCCCTTACTAAAATCACTAAAAGTGTGTGAAAACCGGGATGAACGAAGGGATGGCAGCGCAGTGACAAGAGGAGTGCATGTCTAAGGCCTCAAAAGGTTCACGGATTGAGCTAATCTAAGCGACAGATCGTGACCCGGGCGTGTATGATTGCCGGTACTTGTTGCACACTACCGAAGCTAATTTATGTGATATAGGGGCACGGGACTTTGAAAGTACGAGCACTCGAGCGTAGGAACGCAGCACTCGCGATTCTGGAGGATGATGGGGGGATGTTTTTATCCTACTAGTATTGCTACGATGGAAACGTGGTACCGGTACAGCAGCCCCTATGGTACTCGAGAAAGCCTTGCGTCTGGGGGAGCGGCGGAAGAGACGATTCAATTAAAGATAGGATCGGTGGGGGGAACAATAAGCCTAGTCTCACGAGCCTTTTCTTCTTCAAAAGGGTTCTGGAGAATCCTGTTATGTCACACTTCCGATTGAATTTAGGGTAGCCTGCGCTTGAGAAGGCTCGATATGTCATAAGCGAAGCATCAGCATTTCTGCCACGCCGTACTAGTACGAGTACATACCAATGTCGGTACCGTAGTTCTGTGAGATACGGATACTGTAAGCGTCACTCGTACAGTACGGTACAAGTACTCGAGATAATGGGGCGGCGTTTGTGGTGGACACCACTGCTCCTGGAGTGACATATTCTACAGTACCTCCTGAATCCTAGCAGAAAGGCCGAGATTTGGCGGTATGCGATAGGCGTCGTGAGCCATTCAGCCCCCGGGTGTAAAAATTATTTCGGGTGCTAAGTTTCGAGTGGGTCTACCGCCTTTGCACACCAAATTCCTTCAACTCGAGGAAACTTGCATACCGTAAACAATTTTCAACCCAGGGGCTGAATGCGTGCTGGTATCACATTAGTATTCTTCGAAGGTCCGTGGAGCCGGTTTTGGACGTTGAAAACTAGGAATGGCCCTTTTGGATTTTGGTGGTCAGTCGTCCGATTTTCCCTGATCCTCACAGATACAGTACTCTGGCGATACGCTTTGTTGGTAGCAGTACCCGAGAACAAACCGACAAACTTGCAGTGCCCCAAACTAAGTCTTCTTCCCCTTGATGAACCAAGGCACATTCTCTTGCAATACCGGTACTGTTGAAGATCAAAGGTCAAACATTTCGAAGCTGGGGTACTAGCGCGGCAAAAGTGAAATAGGGGGGGTGGATTGCTGTTTAAGGAGGAGTCGGTGGGCAGTGCACGTAGTCGAGTAGTAGTTCAGTACTGTACCTGTACTCGAGCTCGTACTTGTTCGATACGGTAGCATTGGTTTGGGGGGGGTTTTTGTATGACAAGAATCCTTTGCCTGTTACTGGTACCCGCACTGACACAACACTTTTTAGTCGTTTTCCGGTCAGCCGCTTGAATTGGGGGTGGGTGAATCTTGGGGGTGTTTCGCTCTGCCTCAAAAAGCACTTAGCTAGCTTCATTTGCTTGGGCGACTTTTGAGGCCGCATAGAAAGCGCGAGGTTGTCTCCCTGTCTCCCTGTTCGTTCGCTCTGCGCCGATAGCACGTAGCATTTAGTAGTCGAACAGAACAGACTGGTGATTGCTCTCCGTGGGATGGGCCGTTGAAGAGGATTTTTATATCCTTTTCGTGTGATCTATCAAATAAGTTCGTGAAGATCTAGGATCTACTACAGTAGTAGTTTGGGCTGTGCTTTGAAAGTTCTGCTGAACAGTACTTGTACAGTACTCGTACCGTATCGCCATCGTACTGTATCGTGAGCTGGGGTCGGAGATTGCCAGTTGGTTGAGAAGTCGTGATCCGCATATCCTAAACTGCTCGTGCAGTATCATACATCTGACACGTGCCCAAAGGAGAACACTGCCTCATTGGAAGCACTGGATATCTACCGAATTACCAATTTTATGGTTCTTACTCACACATACGCGTGAGATTGCGATCGTATCCTACAAGTATCGGGGACCATTCAAATCCAGAACAGCGAGCGAATTGGGAGGACGGTTTACAAGAAATTCACCATCCCGCACGCCCGACCTTCTTTACGGGAGCCACCAACTCCAGCCCCATGCTCTCGTCCAAAGAACACTTCCACCCCACACACCAAGCACTGCCTGAACTTTGTGACACTTTTGGACGAAAATAGCTTAGACTGTGCAATGAGTGCTTCCACTGGCCGCAGTGCGCCATTGTACCACCACACACCCTCGCAGCCAACACGCCAACGTATAAAGAAAGCCTCATCCCGACAGAAAGGTGAGAGGAAAAAAAACAGCCGTCCTCCTACTTCCCCTCCTCCTTCCGTCGAGTAACCATCAAAAGACCGGGCTCTCGAATAATCGTTAAATCAGAGTTGAAAAGCAAAAACAGAATCACGAAAAACAGCAATGGCATACCAAACATCCGCAACCCCAGCGCCGGTCTACGACCCACACGCGGCGCCCGCAACTGCAGCTTACCAACACCCGGGTGTCGGGCAGCAGCAATACCCAGTTCAGGAGGGGGTCGCGGGCTCGCCGCCATACTACCAGGGTGAGCAGCAGAAGCAACAGTACTACGCCGCCGCACAGCACCAGTACCCGCAACAACAGGCGATCCCGATGCAGCAGCCGATGGCGGGTGGAGGTGGACAACAGTTTTTGCAAGCGACACCGATTCCCGCGCTAACCAGGGGCTCCGCGCCCGTAGATTGTCCGATATGTGGACAGCGAAAGTTGACGAGCGTCTCCTATGAGGTTGGGTCTACTACTCAGTAGGTGTTCCCTTTTCCCCATCATAATTGTGCATTTTTGCTGCCCGCGGAGGTTGGGAGGTGGAGTTATTTGCTAACGGGTTTGTCGTCTCCAAGTCTGTGGGCGGTCGTGGCTTGTCTCGTGGCGTGTTTGGGGTGTATCCCATACCTTATGACGAGTCTGAAGGACGTGCAGCATCGTTGCGGACAATGCGGGACTCTCCTTGCTGTCTGGCACAGGAGTGGTGGAGCAGAGGTGCTTGTTCATCCGCAAGGTTAAACTCGGAAGAACTGGAGGAGGGGAAAAGGCATTTTTTGTTATCGTCCACAATCACCATTCATAATCGTATTCTACACCTTCTTGTTTTCTACCCTCTCATAATGTTTCCCTCTTGCTTTTTCTCACTTGGCGCTGTTCCCTTTTCTCTT
Organism: Tuber melanosporum; assembly: GCF_000151645.1. Taxonomy (NCBI): domain Eukaryota; kingdom Fungi; phylum Ascomycota; class Pezizomycetes; order Pezizales; family Tuberaceae; genus Tuber; species Tuber melanosporum. The sequence goes on from NW_003298901.1 coordinate 110,917, forward strand.
TTTTTTTCTTGGTTGAAACGAACGCTCTCCCCCAACACACAACCTCTACCATGTTACTGGGAATTCCGGCAGAAGAACAGGGCAGGAGACCAGAACACACTATACTACGATAATTCTCATAAACCTGATGACAACGACTGCTTTCTTGTTCACTTATTGTTTCCCTTCTCACCCATCTCTTCTCATTGTGTCCGCATTATGGTGTTTGGAAAATTCTATACCACGAACCTTTTTGCTACTGGTAACAGACCTTGAATATCGCATTCACATGAACAAATCTGTCGAGGGATCAATTGGATTAAGCCTTTTTTTTCTCTTTTCATTCCCCCCCGCTAGTGCCTGTACGATTTGTGACTCGAGTTTGTGTGCTACCATAACCACTTGACACATCCATGCCCGCTCCTTGCTCGTACGAGTACAGTACGGAACCTTACCTTTCCTGGTTTTGGTTGGCTTGCTCCTGAGATGAGTAATCTCGGTCCCCCGTGTGCATCCCGGTTATCAGTCCGCAACCCGCTAAATTAATTGATTCACCGAATTCGCCGCAATTCTATTGTTTGAGCGCAGAATGGGAGACAGGGAAGTTTCTGCTTGTGTGGGTGCACCGCCAGTACTGTACTCGTACGAGGACAGAACAATGCGACAAGTGTGATAGAGCTGGAAAGTTTGGTAGGTGACGGGCTAATAGGGGTACAGTATTTTACGAATGGAAGACCCGGCAGAGGAGGTGGTGGCACATATACTGTACTGTACTTGTATACCGTACTTGGTTACTCGTAAAGCGTAGAATAATACCAGTAATAATATTATTGTGGTAGCGTCGCAGGAGGGGAATGCCCCCTCACCCATTTACCCGTATGATATACGGTAGTGGGTAACATGCCATAGATCCTGATTGCGGAAATAGGGGTGAAAATGTGGGTATCATACCGTCCCGCTGTTCTGGGTTTAATCAGGGGGTAAGCATAACTTGCCAGATAAAGTTTCTCAGCATGGAAAAAGAGAAAAGGGAAAAGAAAGAAAAGAGAGACAATACGGTAGTTCACCACGAACATCACGAATAAAACATTACCTCAGCACCCTACCCCAAATTATTGGCCAAATTCACACCCGCTGCACCATTATACGAGAAGCCGCCCGGTGGACAAGTGTGTTACCAGAGTGCCGGATTACCGGTATTACGGTTGCCTCACAATCCAAATGCGTGACTACAACACAAGTATCATACTAGCACTCAGCACTGGTAGGCGTCCTGGCCGTGCCGTCGGATATCATGGGGCGGCTTACCCACTCCCATTCATTTCTCCTAAGCCCCCCCCCCGCAGCAGCGGTCCAGTTTACATTCTGATTTTAAAAAAGGCTTTGTGGATCGGACGTGCTCGGGGATAGTTTGGAAATTTGTGTGTGGGGGGGGAGGTAGTGCAAACAGGGTTTTGTCATACAAATGATGGGAAAATTGTTTGTTTCCGTGGGAGTGCTGATTGGAGATTCTTGACAGGTTGTTATCGGTATGTTGTCCGTTAGTGCTTGGCTACTGGTTTTGGGGTGGGCTTTCTGGCAGTGCGGCGATCGGGCGGACGAGCGGGCGGGGGTTTTCGGAGCCAGAGGCTAAAATTGCGGTCACGGGTACGATAACAGGGATGGTGCCAGGGGGCGCAACAAGTGCTTGAGAGTCCCGAATGTCTTCGATACACTTTTCGGCAAGGATTTGGGGCAGAGAAGGTGTACGAAGAATCACCATACCGTGCCATGCTCGCACCATGAGTGGCACTGTTTTCTTGAACCTCCTTGGCTGGTCCATCGCACGTTCTTATACGAGTTTGTTCCTGTGGTGGTGTTATCGTGGCCTGGTTGTGCCCACTACAGCGAGGGTATGCTAAATCTTCCGGCACCGCACAGCACTCGTTATCTGCTACTAGCTTGGTGGAGTGGAGTGGATCGGACTACCGGTGGCTAACTGGAAATTCTCAAATTTCGAATGCCCCAGCCCGAGTCTCTCATGCCATTATCTCGCTTCGCTACTATCGGTCTTATGATACCGCGCGGAATACGGTACTCGTACCATCCCCCCTCCTTACAAACCCGGAGCTAGTCTACGAACGAGTATTCCTGGAAATACTTTGATATTGTGCCATGAGAGTGCATAATACCGTCACCAAAGCTACAATAGTCAGGTTGGAAATACCCGTTTCACCTGGTTTGGCCAGTGCCTGGCGAATGGATGAGCGAGTCCAGTATCGGGGGTTTGGTGGAGATGACGATAGGCCCAATGGTGTGGGATTCCCGACCTGCTTACCGCAGCTGTGGTTGGTTTCCGGGCTGGATGTGCGGGAATACTACTCGGGCAGCTGCAGGTGTTAAATGTGCCTGGGCGGTTTGCGAGATGGGCTATATAAAAGACTGGGAGTGGGGTTTATCCTGTTGGTTATAGTCCTTCCCTTGAGTGATGAATTATGGTTGGGTGTTTGGTGGGTGTTTGTCTTGACGTCGGTGTTATGGATATCGCGCTTGGTATGGGTTGTAAGGAACGTCGTACTCGAGTAATGTGTACCGCTGTCATAATATTCGTACCCAGTACGATTCACGGGAAATGTATATATGGAGCTAGTGGCTCGGCGCGCATGAGATTCTCGGGTTCTGGAAGGATAAATAACCAATGAGCAAATTTTTAGGGTTATAAGTACGAGGTAGGGGAGTTATTACGGTACCAGTGGTGATGGAATCAAGGGGCATGCTACTGATGGAGAGGAGGATCTGTATTAGTATCACATGTTGCGGATGGCATGGCGTGCAAAGGAGTGCGAATCAAGAAGGGCAGTCTTGTAAGTTATTAAATGCTAGAAGTTGGGATCTGGACAAGCTACTAGTTAGCACTTCCTAATCACCATCAAGGAATCCAATGTCTTCGTGACGGACGGTCGTCGTGAGTATACGAGTACATTGTACAGTACTCGTGAGTGTTTTGACTTTGATGGCTCAACAATCCTTGCTTGAGGTCGGGGGGCAACTACTGGTATGGTAGTGCTTCCGGATTGTCGCAAGGGCCAATGAGGGAATTTGCGGGCATTCTATCTCTTGCATCTTATAAAAACCTGTCTGTAAGCATTGTGGTGACACTCCAGGCTCCTCCCTGGTTGTGCCTACATACTCGAGTACCACAGAGTATAATAGATTGGCTGGGAGGGGTGGTAAGGTAGGGTCAGAGCATGACTACAGTATGCGCAGGTCCGGAACGGTACCGGAGGGCCGTCCAAGCAGATTCCCGAGTATCGTTGTTCTACTATTGTTCTACTTGTTGCTTCGTCCCTATTTTCCCGGGCAGTGACAGGTTGTGAGCAGTGAGGGAGATGCCACCTGTAGGATGAAGTCATGCTTCGGATACGTGGGGACATGCTGGCACAATAATTTGGGGGGTGGAATGTTACTCGTACCGGGGAAGAGCTGTTCATCAAGGTTGCTCTGCTGGAGTGCTCGAAGAGAAACCCCCCCCCACCGAGGTGGTGTTAAAAGCCCACCAATACTGTATTCCCCCGTTTCTGATGTCCACACTCAACACTAGAGTTGGAATGGCTTACGACTCGTAAAAAACAAGAGTGCCAGCGCCCAGCGAGTCAGAACAGCACAGCAGATCTCGCAACCCGGCAAGTTCCGTAACAAGCGGCAAGTTCCGCGGAACATTACCACCTCGGTGAAAATATCGATGGGTATATAGTTCCTTCATTCCCCCCATCCCTTCCGTACTTTCTTTCTTCGCGTTCCGCTTGTGCTGCGCCGGCCATATTTCGTTTCTCGTTTCTGGCTTTTCACCCGTTCGAAGAGTGGTTTGTGTGGAGTCGACCAGAGATGGACCTGCCCTAACTGTCGTCGGTATCGGTTTTCGGCAGTCAGGAGGGTGATGAGGGGGCTAGGGCTTCGGAACTTCAGGTACCGATCCTCACACTTGTGAGAGAGCCGGCCAACTCAGCCACAGAAACTTGCTCCCAAGTTGGTCTTGTGCCTGGTGTGAGCCACAATTTCGCGCTTTTGCACGGATTCCTTTCGCACAGATTCATTTCGTCTGCCTTGTTTGGGTTGGGGTTCAGCTGTTCCTTCCATTTTCCCAAGAACATCGCCCCTATTACACTAATGGCTTTTCTACCTTGTCTTACGCGCACACCCAATACACTCTTGGGACGGCAACTGTTGAGGGAAAGGGGGGAGGAAATGGAGGAAATGGAGGGGACCAAGATTGTATTTTCATTGAAAAGGATATGGTGGATCAGACAGCAATAACAGGAACCCGCGGAAACCGAAATGTTTGCGGGGGTTTTTTGCCTCAACCTTCCATCCTTTTTTGTTTTCTTTTCTTTTTCCCGTCTTATCCCAGTCGTTCTCCAAGTTACACGTACAACTCCAGATTATGTGGGCAAGTGAATTGTCACTTCTCGCTCGACACTGGACGCCCGGCCGAGATCTAACCCCCTCTTTTGAGAAACGGAATTACCACTTGTAGCGAATCCGGAACCTTGCTTTCTGGGGAGGGAGGACGCGAGAGAAGGGGTGTAAGCAGGGTGAAGAGAGGCCGGGAAAATGGTGGGAAAGAAGGGAAGGGAAAATATTATGGGGTGTGAAGGAGGAGGAGGTTGTATCTGTGCACTCGCTCATTTCATCTTTAGAACTAATTTTTTTGGGCTATTTCCCAGTCTTCTGCGTTCTGTGTGTGTACCTGAGGTTTTTTTATCGTGTCATTTTGTGTTTCTCCAGACATACTCTATCCACGGAGACTAGGCCATTCTCCACTACTGAAATTACCCTTCCGTGGTCTGGTGGGTATCTACGACATCTCCGACATTGCCCCAGCAGTTGGGAGACTGAAGTAATACTCGGTTTCGAGGCTAGGGGAGTTTCGCAATACCTAGCATGTCTAATTCGGCAAAACTTGATTCGAGAAAAGAAGTGGGAGAGAAAACAGAGAGTAAGAATTCCGATCTCACCATCGGTATTCTTGAGGATAAACCTGGCGCGAATAATGGGGGTTTCGATACGGAGGTGGCGCCGGGGCAGGAACATGAAACTCACATATCTTTTCATGGAGTTCATGCAATCGATGTGGCCGTCCAGAACTTGACCATTGCTGTTAGCCAACACAAAGTCATGGGCTGGCTGGGAGGGTTGTTGTCCAAAAAGGATGCTAACGACGAGGAGGCCGGAAATGTAGAGGAAATCAAGATCCTCGATAATGTATCTGCCGACATGCCTGCAGGAGAACTCGTCGCCATTATTGGGGGTAGTGGAAGTGGTAAGGTATAGTATAGTCAATTTTGATTTGGACATGGTCGTGGCTTTACATTGCTAATTGGTCTTCTGTTTAGACCTCCATGTTGAACGTTATGTCGGGCCGTATGACTGGTAGCAATTTACACATTACTGGCGCGACGACATTCAACAATTCGAATCCCCGATATGCCTACGTTATGCAGCAAGACGTTTTGCTCCCGACTTTAACTGTGCGCGAGACTCTGATGTATTCGGCCGAACTTCGTCTGCCAGAAGGCTTCACTCGAGAGGAGTATACTAAAATCGTGGAGGAGGTGATTCTAGAGCTGGGATTGAAGGAATGCGCAGATACTAGAGTAGGTGATAATGAACATAAGGGGTGCTCGGGAGGAGAAAAACGACGAGTTTCTATTGGTGTACAACTACTTTCCAATCCTAGTGTGTTGTTTCTCGATGAACCTACTACCGGTCTGGATGCAACAAGTGCCTACCAGGTAGTTCGTACACTGAAGAATCTTGCGAGAAAGGGGAGGACTGTCATCACTACCATACATCAACCTCGCTCGGAGATATGGGGCTTGTTTGATAGGATTACGTTACTGACGAAGGGAAAACCTATGTACAGTGGAAAAAAAGATCAGGTGCTTTCTTACTTTGCTTCCCTTGGCTATCACATTCCCGAGCACGTTAATCCCGCCGATTTCCTCATCGATTTGTCCGCCATAGACTACAGAACACCAGATGTGGAGGAAGCTACCATCGTCAGAGTTAGGGGTCTTGTTGACAGCTGGCGGGAGAGGGAAGACAATGTGCTGAGTAGTGAAAATGCCGCTGCCGTCGGGAAGCACCGGAAGGACAGGGGGGGCGAGTTAGCTGGTAATACTGCTGTATCTTTCGTTGTAAACACACCTTCCCTCTCTAGACAGATATCGGTTCTTGCCCGGCGTTCTCTCAAGACCACCTACCGTGATCCGTTAGGCATTGCAGGGACCCTCGGGGAAGCTATCAGCATGGGCGTTGTGGCCGGGTGGATATTTTATCAAATTGATCGCTCGCTTTCCGGCATCAGGTCTCGCCAGGGAGCTCTCTATATCGCCGCGTCACTCCAGAGCTACCTTATTCTTCTCTTCGAAACATATCGTCTTTCTGAAATCGATGTCAAGCTTTTTGATCGTGAGCGGGGTGAAGGGGTTGTAGGTGTACTCAGTTTCCTTACGAGCCGCCGAATCTCTAGGCTTCCTGAAGACATCTCGGTGCCATTTTTCTTCTCGGTCATCTTTTATTTCATGTGTGGGTTTGATTCTGATGCCGGACAATTCTTTAACTTCTTTGCAGTCCTATTGCTCGCGCAATATCTGGCTGTTACGCTGGCTACTGTTTGTGTTGGAATCAGCCGGGACCTTTCGCAGTCAATCCTCGTTGCTAATCTGTCATTCACTGTGCAGAGCATGGCATGTGGGTACTTTGTTCAGGCTGCAACTATACCTGTGTACGTTAGGTGGACAAAGTACATTGCTTACACCTGGTATTCATTTGGCGCACTTGTTTCAAATGAATTCACGGACAAATTTTTTGCTTGCCCACTCCCGGATGCATCCCCTCAAAATCCTGCGTGTTTGGAGTATGTCGGGAATTTTGTCCTCGAATCCTTGGATTTCCAAAGAGACTGGGTCAGGATGCCGGTGATGATAAACGTTTGCTGGGTGCTCCTTTTCTATCTCGTTGCGGGATTGTTTTTCAAGTTTAAGCCGATGGATATTACGGTTTCTGGAGCAAGGCCGCGGGAGGAGAAGGACACGAGTGTGGGGAAGGAGAAGATGGCAGCTACTAGCGATGGGGCGAGCGATACTCGGGATATAGAAGTTGTTCTTGATAATATTCGACTGAGAGTTGAGAAACCGGATATCAAGATCATTGGGAAAAAGGGCTTGGATGTGCAGATACTAAAGGGTGTTAGCACTCGCTTCGAACCTGGCAAATTGAACGTAGTAATGGGTCCCTCTGGGAGCGGCAAGGTACCATAATTGTTTACTGTCAAAGCGGTAGGTTGCTAATGGTTTCCAGAGTTCACTACTTAATCTCATGGCACGCCGGCTTCATAGCTCTGTTTCAACCCGTTATAAGTCCTCCGGGAAAATGTTTTTCAATGGTGCCTTGCCATCGGACACGGTGATCAAATCACTTTGCTCCTATGTCACCCAGGATGACGATGCGCTATTACCGTATTTGACAGTGCGGGAGACACTTTATTACGCAGTTCAGCTCCGACTCCCGACTTCGATGAGCAAATCCGAAAAGAAACGACGAGCGGATGATGTGATTTTGAAGATGGGGTTGAAGGATTGTGCAGATAATCTCATTGGGAGCGAGTTTCTGAAGGGAATATCTGGCGGCGAGAAGAGAAGGGTTACGATTGCTGTGCAGATCTTGATGGAACCCAGGATTTTACTGCTGGATGAGCCGACTTCGGGTCTGGACGCCTTTACCGCGGCATCGATATTGGGTGTTCTAAAAGGGTTGGCTGAGGAAGGGCGAACCATCATCTCGACAGTTCACCAGAGTCGTTCGGATCTGTTCAAGGAATTCGGCAACGTGGTATTGCTTGCCCGTGGTGGGCATGTTGTGTACTCCGGCCGTGCCAATCAAATGCTTCCTTACTTCTCATCGCTATCTCACGAATGCCCTTCCACAACAAACCCTGCTGATTTTGCATTGGATCTTGTCACCATTGATCTTCAACAGCCTGACCGTGAAGCTGCTACCCGAGTGGTGGTTGAAAGGCTGATTGGTAGGTTCGATCACCAGGAAGCACTCGATTCTGGGGAATTGGCGAGAGAGATTGCGTTGCCCGCTGAGCTGGGAAGCATGAAGAGAGAGAGGGCGCCGTTCGTGGTCGCTTACCCTGTATTGGTGAGTAGGGGTCTGCTCAATCTTAGACGGCAGCCGATGTTGGTGATTGGCAGAATGATGCAAGTCGTGGGGATGGGTATCGTTGTTGCATTATATTTTGCTCCCTTGAAGAACGATTACTTTAGTGTCCAGAACAGAGTTGGTTTCATACAGCAGATCCTGCCTTTGTACTTTATTGGTAGGGGATCTTATTGTTAATTTCATATATCCCGGCTAATATTATCATAGGAATGCTGCAAAATGTCGCTCTCTATCCCCTTGAACGAGATGTCTTTTACAAAGAACACGATGACAGAACTTATGGCGTGACAGCCTTCTTCCTAGCTTACCTGACGAACGAACTCCCCTTTTCAATTCTAACAGCCCATATCTTCTCCCTCCTCGCCGTATTTGTTGCCGGCCTCCCACGCACAATCACAATGTACTACGTAATGACCTACTACACCCTCTGTGTGGTCTCCTGCGGCGAGTCACTGGGAATCTTCTTCAACACCCTCTTCCGCCACACAGGCTTCAGCGTCAACGTGACAAGCACAGTCCTGTGCATAGCGATCTTCATGAGCGGAATAATGAGCATCGACGTCCCAGCGCCTCTAGAAGCGTTCAACTACCTCAGTCCACTAAGGTATGCCGTCCGCAGCCTAACACCTTACTCCCTCGATGGCGTCACCTTCACGTGTACGCCATCCCAACGCCTGCCTGGCGGTAATTGCCCGATCGAGACCGGCAAGCAGGTATTACAACTGTATGGTCTCGACGAGGATCCGAAATGGAACCTCGTCGCATTGGCGGTGGTCACGGTTGTGTACAGGGTTATGGCATTTGCTATGCTAAAGCTGCAGAGAATGCAGTTGGGCATTGGGAAGCTGGAGGACTTGTGATGCTATCGGTGTATTTGGCAATACGGGGTATGGAACGTTATGGAAAGGAGTTGCTTTTTCTTCTCCGGGATTTGCTTATTGCTCTTGTATCCTGGGCGTGTAAGTTATATGTGGTACAGCAATTTACCCTAGTTTGTTCGCTTGTTCCTAGTGAATCTAGTACGAGTCCATTTTTTTGTCATGTTTTGTTTCTATTTACCTTTCTTGCTTTTACGCCTTCCATGTGGCCACGATAGTTCTGTTCAGTTGCGTAAACTAAATTCAGCGTCCAAGTCGACTCTTATAGACGGTATCATATCAGATCGTGCCTATGCCCAATCTGCCTCCTGTATGATACTCTCATGTGTTGATCCACAAGAAAATCTCTTATGAGTGGGTATAGCAGTCAATGATTGACTCGCGCAGCGATAGAGAAAACCGAAGAACTATGTAGGAACTGTTGCAGGATGTGGACAAGAGCGTAAGGTAAGGAAAAAACAACTTCGTCTCCTCTAAACTATTGGTAAAGACAGGTGTATGAGTAAAACATAGGCAATGTATCCCAACTATTCCATGAATCACCGCACCTATCCGTATCTCTCCAAGCATGTTACCCTTTCCTCCATACATTCCCATGATAGCAAAGGAAAGACATATTTGGAAAATCTCCTGTCAAGGCTGAACCATTATACCAATCTATTAATCCATTGAACCTCGGAACTTTCTGCCAGACTCCCGAAACCTCTACAATCTATCTAAAATTTTATCTGAGCACTAGGAGGCTTTATTTACATTTAATCTATCTATTGCAAAGGTTTTATTTCTCCTATTGTACCTGCTTCATCCTCTTTTCAATTTATTCTACTAATGTATTTTCAATTTAATACAGATATCAGCAATTTATTTTCAGATTCCTATATTTTCAACTTGATAACCTGGTTAAGGTTGTACTGTATCATATATGCAGGAAACTTTATCTTGATAGGTTGAGGCTTAGCACAACTTATATAATCAACCATCTACCGCTCTACATATAAGTAGACAACTGTTATATATAATTTACTAGAATTTTATTACTACTTCCTTCATGTATTATATATTTTCACATGTGTGATTCAAACTACATTGTAATACAACTCTTTATACTAAGATATGCAGTGTTTAGACTACTCTTTGATATACTACTTAGCATTGTACAGGGTTAGTCAAATGGAGAAAAAGCTTAAATATAAGGTAATGACATTAAATGAGAATTCGTTTTTATTTGATTTTTTTCAAAAAAAATATTGTGGTGGCTTTAATATTTAAATATTATGAAAGAAGTACACTCTATTGCATTACAATATTAGGTTAATTATACTAATTAATAATTGTATGTGTACTACAAGAAAAATACTATAAAATATAATTAATATGCTATTATAATAAATTCTATAATAGTATCATATTTGAATAGTCACTGAGGTCCTAGAAGAGTCACTTGTATAGACATGTGTACACAGATATATGTTATAATAATTGAATAATCATTAAATACTTTAACTAACTTTGGTCTATAAAGTATTTGTATCACCCAATAGTATATGATTTTCTTGCCATTTAATATATCTTTCCCAATTTTCTATTTCCTCATCTACGTCAAATATATTAAATCAACCAACAACCTGTACAATAAAACTCAGAAGAGGAATAAGATTTTCTTTAAATTAGTGGTCTGGATTCTTACTACACTTTCGGTTCATTATGGTCTGCCTAGTGGGGAGTTGTATAAATGTTGGACACACTTATACAGGTTTTTCCAAGTAAGTGAAGCGAACTAAAAATAAGGATGCTAGTTTCAAATATAATATGGTAGGTATGAGAAAGGAGTACCATTTAAGTATACATATATGTTGGAAAGAAGAATATTAATGAGTTTTAAAAGAACTTCTCTTTTCTCTCTTAAGAGCTAGATACTAAACAAACTAAAGGTAAACTGCATGGTAGGCCTCTTATCATATATAACTTTATCTTCAGAGAACAACAAAATTCTTCCAAGTCTACAAAATGCAGTCATATATTGGTACTTGTTTTTCATACTAGAACTTACGGTTATTTAAGTATTAGGCTCAACTCCTATAGTCAGGTTCTTTATTTAATTCTTATCAGCAAAATAGTGTGCCACTCTTTCTAGATGTTTATTGATAAGAATATCAATGAGGTATTCAATATTGTAATAGATTTTATACTAACATATGATTTATATTAGTAGTGTGGACTAAATTAAAATGATTTTGTTGGGAAATATATATATGATATTCTACTCAACATGTATTATATTGAAACATTATAACAGAGTTCAATAGTTATTAAAAACTATCATATATGTTAGAAGTAAGAAATTGTAGTAGGACAGGGAATATAAATAGCAAGTAGTAATAGTACTATGATATCTGTATTTAGGAAAGTCTACCAGTACTCTAAGTATCTATTAGTGTACTCTGAAAACTTGTTCATATATTTCACAATCCTATTAATAAACTTAGGAACTATAAGTAAGAACTTTTTAGCTAAACTACTTTGAACCTGTAGATTAAAGCAGCCTCTTAGTATATCTAAACTTATATAAAGATTAGAGACTAATACTAAATAGTCTCAATACTAGTTTACCTCTTCTATCCATTCTTAATAAATTAAGCTTAAAGAAATTTATTACTTATATCAAGATTTATCCATAGTTATTGTCTAAGTGTAATGATCCCTCCTTGGATAGTTAGTTCTTGGCGATGGTGAATGATACTTCTCTTCTTCTGTTTCTTTCCTTAGTCTTATGCTAGCACTAGGTCTCTACTTATGTTACTGATAGTACAAGACCTTTGTCTTCTATCGGGAATGCCTATTGTAAGCTTTCTCTAACTCTTCTTCATGAAGGGCTTTCCTCTGCATAACGATAAACATTGCAATAAAGATAAAGATTGTAAAGATGTTTTATATTTGTTAAAGTAATAAATAGGAAAAGTACTTAGAATTCAATCTAATTTTATTTAAACTCGTACCGCCAACACTGGCATATGATGAGCCCCAGGGCCGGGCCCCCAGGTTGTCCCATCCTGGATACCACTAACTAGGGACTAACTAAACCTCCAACCCTGTACCTCAAACATGCCCACACCATGCCCCAACACGAACACTAAATACAAAGCCATCAATGGTAAGGAAAAATCCTCCTTAGCCCAGCGTACTCACCAGCCAAGTTAACTGTATAAAATACAAAAATCCACTACTATCACCTAAATGTGACCCCGCAATATCCTCCTGCACAGTAGAAACCCACCCGAGTGCCCCCACTCAATGATCCTGAGACACCCTGCTGGCCGTCCCGGCACCCATCCCCATTCCCAAACAAAAGAAACAACCAATATCCAAGCAGGTAAACCAGAGGAAAAGCCGAATTATAGGGTGAGGGCTTCCTAACCAAGGGGATACGAACCATTGTAGAGAGTTGGGGGGCACCACACTGGCAGCGCAGTCCAAAAACTTCGATGGAAGCAGCCAGGACGATATAGTCCCTAAGCTGTCTGCACTTGACCAAACATGCACAGGTATTCAACTCCTCCTCCAACTTCTCAGCTCGCTCCGCAGGGGGCCAACCTGCCATGAACTCTGTAGTAGCCGGTTTGTGGTAGCATACCAGCGAAGGTGATGACCCTTCCGAGTCAGGAATAAGTGGCACAGGTGAGGTCTGGTCTTGTTTGACCAGGCACTTCTGTTTCTCTTCCTCTTCCCACCACCGGGTGCAGGTCTAGCAACAGGAGTGGATGGGCCACCCTCATCACTACCTACCGCCACAGGGGGGACGCCACTAAAGGCGTTTCTCTGACCAGCCACGGGCTCAGCCACAGAGGACTCAGGCACCTTCCCCCTCGAAGGGGGTGATACCACGGCAACTGGTGTCACCATACCAGAATCCACCTTACTCACACCAGGAGCAAGCACCTCAACCAGACGTGACGAATCAGGAAACGGCCCACCCACACCACCATCCACAACCGAAGCTGCAGGAGGGGCCGGGATAACTGGCGGTGTAACATTCTCCTGAGGGAGCTCCTCCACTGGATCCTGAGAATTCTTAGGATCTAGCCCACACCCCTTAACCGAGACCACCGTAGTAACTAAAGCGACCGAGGGGACAGGTGAAGAGGGGATAACTATAAGAGCTTCAACTGCCAGAATTGTGATCAAACCGCCAACTGTATTGCGTTCAGAGGCCAGGGCAGCCAACAAGGTCGATATCTCTTTCTTAGCGCAATGAAATCGCTGAGAAAGGATGGAGATGTGATGCCGAAAGGGAGAGACTTCAGCCTCTAGGGCGACGTTCTTCTCGAAGGCATAAGACATAACCACTTTATACCTACAAACGTAGAGCGGACGTGTCGGAGGGGGCGGAAGCTCACTTAGCCATTGTGACCGTGAGGAGGCAACCGTAGTGAACAACCAAAAGGATAACCAGAAGGAAGAAAGGACTTCGAGCAAATGTAGGAGGAGGTATAACAATGAAGACTCCGAAAGGTGTTCGAAGTTAAAGACTTGAAGCCTATCGTGAGATAGAAATCAAGGTCTCTGATTGGATCGACACCGATCCGTCACTACCGACACGGGGTGAAAGAAGAAGGAAAAGTACTTAGAATTCAACCTAATTTTACTTATACTAGTACTGCCAACACCAGCATACAATCAGTCTCCCCCACGTCCCCTTAAAATAAACTATTTAAAATACACTACCGCGGACCACTCCACCTCGCAACTGCTCCACCTGAACATAAATCCCAAAATCACTACCTAAGTGGGCTCATGGGCGCTTGCAGCGACTTGAGCTGCCCCGGATTAATTGCGTCTTTCCACCTCGCTACCCAGCCACCGTCTCATACCCTCACCCCTACCTGCTCCCAACACAATTTGGGTGAGCCGGGCGGACAGCTGTGCTGATGGGAAGGGGACGTGAGAGTTGTGGTATCGTGAGAAACAAAGTGTCGACAATAATCAAAAGAGATTGATCGTTTGTTTCGTTGACCTATGATCAACTCGTCAGGACGGGGGGAGAAGGGTGATACTTATACCTTTCCCCGTATGTGATGGTGGATGAAAGTCCATCGGGTGTGGAAGGCGAGGGCGTGGGTTTGACCCTGAGCGCTCGTCGCAAGATACGCAGTTAAGTCGTAAAATCGCTCGTGGTGTGATGCGAAAAATTACCTCGCCGCTCGTAAGAGGGTGTGAGGTAATTAGTTGTGGGTCGGCGACCTCGTATTCCAAGCGAGGTGTGGCACACCGATTTATCGGTGTGCATGCCGTCATGCATGCATCCTGCAAGTAAGCCGGAACCGGAAGGCTTGCCAAAATAGGTAGTCATCGTTCCGCATATGCGCGTACTAGGATCATCCCTACTAGGGCAACGCACATGCATGCCTGCATGTGCATATGCACGAGCTCATCCGTGCATAGCCGAGGTGTGTACCGGATTAGTCTAGACAACTTCCAAATCGGGACACTTACCTAAAACGGAAATATTTCCTATTATGGAAAACTTCCTATTTCGGAAAGTGGGTACGACCTTCCTATTACGGAAGTGGCGCGCCAAGAGATTTCAGCCCCATGTACCAGCCACCACGTGACGCCATCACGTGCCCATAAGCCACCGCCACAACGCCACAACGCCACAACGCCACAACGCCACAACGCCACAACGCCACAACGCCACAACGCCACAACGCCACAACGCCACAACGCCACAACGCCACAACGCCACAACGCCACAACGCCACAACGCCACAACGCCACAACGCCACAACGCCACAACGCCTTAGGGTTAGGGTTAGGGTGAGCCGAGCGAGCGAAGCGAGCGAGGCGATTCTCTAGCCGGGCGGACAGCTGTGCTGATGGGAAGAGGACGTGAGAGTTGTGGAATCGTGAGAAACAAAGTGTCGACAATAATCAAAAGAGATTGATCGTTTGTTTCGTTGACCTATGATCAACTCGTCAGGACGGGGGGAGAAGGGTGATACTTATACCTTTCCCCGAAGATGATGGCGGATGAAAGTCCATCGGGTGTGGAAGGCGAGGGTGTGGGTTTGACCCTGAGCGCTCGTCGCGAGATACGCAATTAAGTCGTAAAATCGCTGGTGGTGTGATGCGAAAAATTGCGTCGCCGCTCGTGGGAGGGTGTGAGGCAATTAGTTGTGCGTCGGCGACCTCGTATTTCCAAGCGAGGTGTGGCACACCGATTTATCGGTGTGCATGCCGTCATGCATGCATCCTGCAAGTAAGCCGGAACCGGAAGGCTTGCCAAAATAGGTAGTCATCGTTCCGCATATGCGCGTACTAGGATCATCCCTACTAGGGCAACGCACATGCATGCCTGCATGTGCATATGCACGAGCTCATCCGTGCATAGCCGAGGTGTGTACCGGATTAGTCTAGACAACTTCCAAATCGGGACACTTACCTAAAACGGAAATATTTCCTATTATGGAAAACTTCCTATTTCGGAAAGTGGGTACGACCTTCCTATTATGGAAGTGGCGCGCCAAGAGATTTCAGCCCCATGTACCAGCCACCACGTGACGCCATCACGTGCCCATAAGCCACCGCCACACGCCACCACCACGCCGCCACAACGCCACAGCTCAGCCACTCACGTGACTTAGGGTTAGGGTTAGGGTCAGGGTTAGGGTTAGGGTTAGGGTTAGGGTTAGGGTTAGGGTTAGGGTTAGGGTTAGGGTTAGGGTTAGGGTTAGGGTTAGGGTGAGCCGAGCGAGCGAAGCGAGCGAGGCGATTCTCTTGCCGGGCGGACAGCTGTGCTGATGGGAAGAGGACGTGAGAGTTGTTGTAATCGTGAAACAAAGTGTCGACAATAATCAAAAGAGATTGATCGTTTGTTTCGTTGACCTATGATCAACTCGTCAGGACGGGGGGAGAAGGGTGATACTTATACCTTTCCCCGTAGATGATGGTGGATGAAAGTCCATCGGGTGTGGAAGACGGGGGCGTGGGTTTGACCCTGAGCGCCCGTCGCGAGAAACGCAATAAAGTCGTTAAATCGCTAGTGGTGTGATGCGAAAATTTGCGCTCGCCGCTCGTGGGAGGGTGTGAGGCAAATAGTTGTGCGTCGGCGACCTCGTATTCCAAGCGAGGTGTGGCACACCGATTTATCGGTGTGCGTGCCGTCATGCATGCATCCTGCAAGTAAGCCGGAACCGGAAGGCTTGCCAGAATAGGTAGTCATCGTTCCGCATATGCGCGTACTAGGATCATCCCTACTAGGACAACGCGCATGCATGCCTGCATGCGCATATGTACGAGCTCATCCGTGCATAGCCGAGGTGTGTACCGGATTAGTCTAGACAACTTCCAAATCGGGACACTTACCTAAAACGGAAATATTTCCTATTACGGAAAATTTCCTATTTCGGAAAGTGGGTACGACCTTCCTTTTACGGAAGTGGCGCGCCAAGAGATTTCAGCCCCATGTACCAGCCACCACGTGATGCCATCACGTGCCCATGAGCCACCGCCACACGCCACCGCCACGCCGCCACAGTGCCACAGCTCAGCCACTCACGTGACTGCGCCACAACGCCACAGCGCCACACCGCCTAGCCACACTAGCCGGTTAGGGTTAGGGGTTCGGGTTAGGGTTCGGGTCAGGGTTAGGGTTCGGGTTAGGGTTAGGCTAGGGTCAGGATTTCACTCCATGGCCGAGCTGTTCTCTTACCAGAGATGGGTAGTAGTGACTGATACATGATGATGTAACGATTGGTGTCGTCTCCATCATACCTGAAGCTGCCGTCCGAACCAACCTAATGATTCGCCTCCAATGAGGTAAAAACGGACTTATAATCAGGCGGGCTAAACCGTCTTATGGACGTAGTTAACCACCTTAATGGCGGTGGGATCCCTGGGGATGCCATCCGTCAACATCGTATCGATCAAGTCTACTTGCAGATTGGGCGAAGGGATTTCTCCTTACCATTCCACTTTGTTCAACGGGTTTCAAAGCCGTTGTCTTCGTAGGCGTGGGGACAGGGACCTTCGGGGCCGGCTTGTCCTTTATAGTGACCTCTTCCGAGATTCTATAACCACGAATTATGTCAGCGTTATACTTGTTGTTGATTTCTCCGAGATTCCTAAATTTTCGGAGCGATAACATGATATGGGAGACGTCCTCGAGGGGAGTATCAGTCCTGTCGAGGCCATTTTCCATGGCTGTCCATACCTTACGAAGTTCTATGTGTTCCCATACGTCGTTATAAACGGATTTCAGGAAGATGGGGTTTCCTCCAAGGGCCTCGGGTGTGTCATCGTACCTTTGAGCCCATCTTTTGCTAGATTCTTGTGAAATCCAGGTTTGTAAAAGACGTCTAGGATAGCCACGCTGGAGGTATATATCTCTCACGTGATATACCTCCTCATAAAAGACTTTGCTGTTCCAGCAAAGGCGAGCCATCCTACAAATTTCCCCCACAAAAGCAGCACGTTTGACGTGTAGTGGGTGAAAAGAAATAAACGGGAGACGTTCATAGGAGTTGCATGGTTTTCGGTACGGTCTGAACGAAATATATCCTTGTTCGAGACTGATAGAAAGATCTAGGAAATCGCAAGTTTTTTCCTGTACCGACCATGTTAACTGGAGGCCATCTGCCTTGATGCATTCCAGTTGTTTGTACGCGGCCTTTTTAGTAGGTGCGCGAACCAAGACAAATACATCATCGATGTATACTTTCTGTATAGCGGAAAGCGGTCCGCAAAAGAGTTTTCAAAGTAGGCCATGTATAGATTGGCAACATCTGGTGCCGAGGGGATACCCATAGCAAGGCCTTCTTTTTGGTAGAAAACTTGGTCTTGATATTCGAACAGAAGATAATTATCTGACCATCTTGCGAGGTCCATATACATGTTTTTATAATTATCGTCGTAACCAACGTCCACTGTTTCACCAATGATTTGGTGAGCACGTTCCCGAGGGATGTTTGGATACATGGCGACGACGTCGCCGGTGCAGAGCCAGTACTTTTCAGTAGAGTCTGTTCGGTAATCTTTAAGGATTTTGGCAAGTTCTTGCGTGGATTGAAGGATCCACCTACTCTCCTTAATGTACGGTTTGAGGCATTGAGATAAGACTTTACTCGCATTAGCAAGCGGATAGGAGTGACATGGCACAATCGGTCGGAGGGCCCAGGGTTCTTTATGAATCTTCGGGAGCCCGTGAAAATGTGGTAGTTCTTCGACCTTGAAGTCAAACTTTTCTATCGGATGCATAATGTAGTCCAAGATTTCCTTAGGCATCTCGGGATTCTTATACTCTTTAATCTGGGTAAGGACTGGTTTGAGTCGTGACCAGACAGCATATCTGCTATCCCCGATCATGTCAAAGTCCTTATTGCTATGTACCAGATGATCTAATTTTTCCAGGTACCATTCTTGTCTCACGATTGTGGTACCGAGGTTTTTGTCAGCCTGGAGTACTAGCAAATTGTTGTTTTTTCTCCAGGTTTGAAGCGCAATCAATTCTCTTTTGTAGCAAGGATGTCTACGCGAGGATCGTACTGCAGTGGGTATAGACGTAAGTTGGCGAACCAACTCACTCTTTCCTCTTTGCAGCATGTGGGGCCGCAACATGATCTGCCCAGAAGACTATAATTAGATAGTTAA
>NW_003298902.1:0-57364 GCF_000151645.1 Tuber melanosporum
TTTCAAGAAGGTCTTCTTTCCTTGCTTTAACTCGACTCATAATGGAACAGGTTGATACTTTCTTTTCACAGAATTGTGGTTTTTTCACTCTGTATTATCACTTTTTCAGCCCTGCCCCCACGTCCAGCTTCGGCATCGCGGCCCGCTTCCCAATTCGGTATGTTACTTGTTACAAGAGCAAGAAGAAAGGATAGTAATTAATAACAAGTCTGTAAACCATTACGGTCATGACTTTCCTTTGGTCTGTCTGACATACTATCAATAAGCCCATTCCATTCTGAGGGTTCTAGCATATCCTATTCCTGCTGCACAGCCTAATACATCTCTGCATGAGTTCCAGGGAAGAGGTCTCTTGCTTTAATACGCTGTTTGAAAATTTGCCATACATTCCCTATGGGATTGAAGTCTGATGATAAAGTTAGTCATTGGTGAAGTGGGATACCCAACTCTTTCTTTGGCAGAACAAGAACCACCTTTGTCCTATGCTATCGTACTGCATTTTCTATATATTCACCACCTGTAGAATTGAATCCCAATGTCACGAATATGGCTTGGCGAGGAAAAGGTTTTCATATGACACATGGTTATGAGTCACAGGTATGGTATTGTTTCACACATACGACTCATTCGAGTCATATGATTTATTATGTGTGGGATTTGTAATGCTTTCGCACATGGCTCAAATAGGAGTCATGGGATGTGCGCCTGACGAGTATGTCTTGCGAGTGTGCCTTGCAGGCATGCCTTGTGCATATGATTTATGTTTCGCACATGACCTCGTTATGAGGTCATGGGTTTCACGCATATGACTTAGTGGAGTCATATGATTGGTTTATTGTGTTATGATTGGTTTATGAGTTTTTGCACATGACCTCGCTATGTGTAACCAGTACGGGTACTCGGTTATTGGTTTTGTTTTATATTTTGTTTTAAGTATTACTTTGATACTTGGTTTGTTTTAAGTATCGTTTGATACTTGGTTTTGTTTTATGTTTTGTTTTAAGTATTGCTTTGATACTTGGTTTGTTTTAAGTATTGTTTGATACTTGGTTTTGTTTTATGTTTTGTTTTAAGTATCACTTTGATACTTGGTTTGTTTTAAGTATCGTTTAATACTTGGTTTTGTTTTATGTTTTGTTTTAACTATTGCTTTGATACTTAATTAGTTTTACCAAAGTGTATCAATTGATACCTTTGATTAGTTTCGTTCATGCTAGACATGAACAAGAATTGTGTATTTAAAGACTGCCTGATTCCACGATGGAAAAGGTAGACTTCAACAGACAGTATTTCAATATACTTGGTTGAATGGTTACTTCTTTGTTCTTCAGTACACCCTCGAAGCCTTCTTTAGTTCTCAGCTCTCGTCTCCTCTCTGGAAGAGCAGGCCACCTGCCAACTATCGTATCTATTACCGATAACATGATTAGCACTTTGCAAACACGTTATATTTTTTTAACTTCAGCAAGTGGTTAAGAACCTGTCCCAGGATTTAGGCCTGATCAACCTATCGATATCCACCTCAGAATGCTAGCTGAGAGAAGCGGCAGAATCACGGCATATTCGGCTTCGTCTCAACTCTAACATCGAGTCTTTGACGATCAGGAGTGGGAAGCAAATCCCACGACAGACCTTACAAGAACGAAACAACCCCGGTACTCTGCTAAGGAGCTGAGAGAACCTGCAAATACAGAAGACACACAACCTCCAGGAGAATTCCCTTCTACTCCAGCAAAGAAGCCTTCCTTTGAACCTCCAATCGACCCCGAATCCAGTAGCGAATCATATATAGCTAGTACAGGAGGAGGGCCCTCTGGAGGAGGAAAATCTCGGGCTCGGCCTAAAGCAGAGAAAGTACTCGTAGCATTTGAACCTCCTAAGTTTAAACTCCACCTTCCAGCAAAGTTTACAGGAGAAGGAAAAGACCTCAAACCCAATGTCTTTGACTGATGGGTGACGGAACTCACACACTATCTTCTCCTGTAAGGGAAAGATGTGGAAGACCCTACAACCGAACTATACATTGGATCATTCTGTGAAGGAAAGGCAACCGACGCATACCACTAATGCTATAAGAAATACGGAGGAAATATAAGATTAAGAGAATCTACAGTTCTCGATTACTTGAAAGGCCAATTCCAATCCTCCATGACAAACGACCTGCTTTACAACAAATTCAACCAGCTCTACCAAGTTAATGGAATGCATGTTAAGAGAATCACAGATATAGCTACGGATCTGATGATATATAAGGACCGCATGAAGAAAGGAAGTATCTCCAACTACATTCTTAAGCAACAATTCTATGATACCATGCATTCTACCCTCCAGCGAGAGGTAGAACCACTTGAGGAAGATGACGATAATATTGCAATAATAATTGCAAGGGCAGAATGAAAGGATGCTATCCTCCATGAAACCAAGGCATACAAAATACAGGTATCCTCCAGCAGGAACAGGCAACCATGACACAAGCCCTCCAACAACTCCAAAGAAGATGCCCCATGGGTTTTCAATAAGAAATCAAAATCCTCCAAAGAATCAAGATGACAGAAAGGAAAATGTTTTGAAAGTGGAAAAAAAGGACACATGGCAAAGAGCTGCCCTACGAAGAAAGGGAAAGAAAAGGCGATTAAATAAGAAGCATAGGCCAACAATGTTGAGAGTGATAGTGATGGTATCCAATCCAGTAAATATGAGGAGATCCATATCAGATATATCGATGTGGAAGGCAATAGTATCTGACCTCCTGCTACATTTAAAACACACACCGCCCTAGAAGGAACTATCCTGATCAATGGCCAGAATGCGCGCGTCCTATTTGACACTGGCGCAATTGGAAGAGACATGATCAGCAATGCCTTTGTCTCTGTCCATGGACTCCCAATCCGAGACCTTAACCAACCCATACCAGTCAATATGGAAGTAAAAGGGTTACGATCAACAAGCCATAAAACCTGTAGGGCAAATATTTGACTTGGCTCTGCCATCCTACCTCCCCAGGAGACGCTAGTTGGAAATCTAGCCAAATACGATACCCTGATAGGAATGCCATTCCTGAACCGCTACAAAGCTATAATCAGATGTGTGGAAGCAAATATCGATTTCCCAGATCAGAAGGTTAAGGTTTCATACAAACCAACAAGCGGGGAGTATTGAGCTGCAGTCTGTGAAGTAACTGCCGAATGCCTCTTGGATGAGTACTCTGATGTTTTTCCTGATCAGATTCCCGAAGAACTACCGCTTATGAGAGAAGTTAACTACCACATCCGCCTTCGAGACCCTTCTAATCTTAAGAACCAACCCACCTACTCTATCCCTGACGCATACAAAAGCCCACTATGTGACTGGATCAACCACCAACAAAGAAGAAGAGTCATCTACTGAGCAGAAGCCCCAAGTGCCACTCCTATGTTTGTTCAACCCAAAGCAGATGGCAAAAGAATCCGCCACTTGGTTGACCTTAAACTACGGAATAAAAACATGGTTATGGGCAGCTCTACTATTCCAAATCAAATCCAAATCCTGAATGCCGTCAGACGGGCTAGATTCTGAAGCAAGATTGATCTAAGCGATGCCTACTTCCAAACAAGATTAGATCCAGAATCTGAATGCTATAACAGTTTTAAAATACCTTTTGGAAGTTTCATTAGCCAAGTTATGTTACAAGGTAATATGAATGTGCCCGCCACCTTTATGTAAATTATGGAAAACCTCCTAAGCGAATACCTCCACCATTTTATATGCGTTTACATTGATGATATTCTCATCTTCTCAAACTCCAAAATAGAACATGCCTACCATATAGGTTTGGTTTGTACTAAACTAAGGGAAGCTAAATTCTACGCTAGCAGAAACAAATCAATCCTGTTTGCCGATAAGCTCGATATCCTACGACATATTATAGATGACGAAGGAATACATGCAGCCCCTGGAAAAATATCCTGTTTAACAGAATGGACAACACCCCGGAATCAAAAGGAACTCATGCGATTCTTAGGACTAGTCAACTATATCTCCTAATTCTTACCACACCACACCACTGTAACAGCACTGCTCACAGACCTTACCGGCAATACGGAATTTGTCTGGACCCACACTCATGACCAAGCCTTTACCAACATCAAGGAATTGATTAAAAATGCCAATGTTATATAACCTATCGACTACAGTAAACCAGACCCAATATGGTTGATTACTGACATATCGGATGTTGGAGTTGGAACATGGGTTGGACAAGGGGTCTCCCATGAAACGGCAAGACCGGTGGCATTACACAGCAGGAAGTTTACTAATTCACAGGTAAACTATGAAACAATGGACAAGGAAGCCCTTGCAGTGATCGATGCTCTTGCCGCCTTTAATCACATCCTGATGGGCAATACCTTGACCATTGTCACCGACCACTAACCCCTTACTAACCTTAAAACAGAAAAGATTCCTGGAAGGAGAAGAACGTGATGGATAGGAGAAATCAGTAAATATGATGCAAAAATCGTCTATACCCCTGAAAGAACCAACTATTTAGCTGATGCTTTCTCCCGCCTTTATGAGAATCAAGAACTCACAGACCCTCCTCTTGTTCATGACTATACAAGACAAAGCGAAGATAGCCCTGACGATACCTGCTATGAACAATAACCATCGATGGCTACAGCCAGTACTGCTTCTCCCTTCAATCCTTTCTCTTACACCATGTACAGAGCTGTCAGAACAGAACGAGGGAAAGACATTGATAATGAATGGAAAGATGATTGCACCCTCCGTAGCATACCTCCTTACGAGCTTGAGTAAAGCAGACTCTATTGGTCCAATTGTTACCTCGATACCTATCCCTTTCACCAGACTGAAATTAAATTTAGCAACAGATACCAGTGACCGTACTATATGTCTGCTGACAATTCCAAAAACTCCAGTTTCGACACCGCAGAAGAAGCAGAAGAGATAATGGATGAAGATTGATTGACCCAACCTCCCCTTACTCTTAATCCTGCCCTAAGATGATACTAAGGTCTTGAAGAACTTGAACAAGCAGCAGCCTTCGTGGATGCAATATCTTACCTACACCCTCTACAGTCAGCTCCACTACCCTCTTCCCCCATACCTGATTCATGGCCACTGTATGGTAGACCCTTACGAGTATACAACAATGAAACCATTGTTTCTGTCATGCCTCTCACGATTCCCGAGCATCGCCGACAGCTCTATGAAACCTTTGGAGAAGAAGAAAACCATATCGAACCAACAAGAGGATCTCTCATTGAGGATGAATGAGATGTTAGGTCAACTACAGAAGAATTAACCTCCTCTTTCCGAAGCCAGATGATCGCCAGGTACTGCTATGACCCAATCTATTTTAAAGCTATGGATAGCTCCAGACATGGAGATCTGGTCCCCTACAACATATCCAATAGTATGGTATATACCAGTACCCATTATGGTGAACATTGCCTATACATCCTGAAAGGCCATATGTTCAATGGAATGACTATTCGGGAATATGTCATTACCGAAGTCCTCAACAAAAGACACCATAGTGCGGACAGCAACCTCCAATATGCCTCAGAAAATGTCTACTGGCCTGAAATGTGAAAGGACATCCGCGATTTCGTCAAACAATATGAACTCTGCCAGGCAAATAAGGAACCAACACAACTACCTGAAGGGAAAGCACAGACCCTCCAACTACCATGTGAAATATTGGAATCCTGTACCATCGATTTCGCAGGACCATTCAACAAGACTGCTGGATATGACATTATCTTAGTAGCTGTGGATCGGTTTTCTGGATACACATGGCTCATACCAATGAAGGTTACCGATTCCTCCAAAGACACCTGGAATAACCTCCAACGATGCCTATTTACCCACCATGGGTACCCATTATGAATTGTCAGTGATGCTGAACCCCGTTTTACCGCCAGATTCTGGAAGCAAACCTTGACCTCCCTCAGAATCAACCATATTCTAGCTACTCTTGGATATCATGAGACTAATGGCCAAGCTGAATGAAAGATCCACAATGTAGCCGGTACGGGTACTCGGTTATTGGTTTTGTTTTATGTTTTGTTTTAAGTATCGCTTTGATACTTGGTTTGTTTTAAGTATCGTTTGATACTTGGTTTTGTTTTATGTTTTGTTTCAAGTATCGCTTTGATACTTGGTTTGTTTTAAGTATCGTTTGATACTTGGTTTTGTTTTATATTTTGTTTCAAGTATCACTTTGATACTTGGTTTGTTTTAAGTATCATTTGATACTTGGTTTTGTTTTATGTTTTGTTTTAAGTATCGCTTTAATACTTAAGAAGTTTTACCAAAGTGTATCGCTTGATACCTTTGATTAGTTTCGTTCATGCTAGACATGAACAGATTTGTGTATTTAAAGACCGCCTGTTTCTACGATAGAAAAGGCAGACTTCGACAAACAGTATTTCAATATACTTGGTTGAACGGTTACTTCTTTATTCCCCAGTACACCCTCAAAGCCTCCTTTAGCTCTCAGCTCTTGCCTCCTCTCTGGAAGAGCAGGCCACCTGCCAACTATCGTATCTATTACCGATAACGTGATTAGCACCTTGCGAACACGTTACATTTTTTTAACCTCAGCAAGTGGTTAAGAACCTGTCCCCGGATTTAGGCCTGATCAACCTATAGATATCCACCTCAGAACGCTAGCGGAGAGAAGCGGCAGAATCACAGTACATTTGGCCTCATCTCAAACCCAAGATAGAGTCTTTGACGACCAGGAGTGGGAAGCAAATCCCACGGCAAGACCTCACAAAGAAGAAACAACCCCGGCGCTCTGCTAAAGAGCCGGGCAATCCTGCAAACACGGAAGATACACAACCTCCAGGAGAATTCCCTTCTACTCCAGGAAAGAAGCCTTCCTTTGAACCTCCAAACGACCCCGAATCTAGTAGCGAATCAGATATGGCTAGCACTGGAGGAGGGCCTTCTGGAGGAGGGAAATCTCAGGCAAGGCCTGAAGAAGAGGAGGTACCCGCGGCATTTGAACCCCCTAAGTTTAAACTCCACCTCCCAGCGAAATTCACAGGCGAAGGGAAAGACCTCAAACCTGAAGCCTTTGAACGATGGGCCACAGAACTCTCACACTTCCTACTCTTACAAGGAAAAGATGTGGAAGACCCTACAACCGGACTTATCATTGGATCTTTCTGTGAAGGAAAGGCAACCGACGCATACCACCAATGCTATAAGGATTTCGGCGGGAATGTAAGATTAAGAGGATCTACAGTTCTCGATTACCTGAAAGGACGATTCCAATCCTCTATAACCAACGACCTCCTATACAACAAATTCAACCAGCTCCAGCAAGTTAATGGAATGCATGTCAAGCGAATCACCGATATAGCTACGGACCTAATAATGTATAAGGACCGAATGGAGAGAGGAAGTATCTTCAAATACATCCTGAAGCGACGATTCTACAACACCATGCACCCTACCCTCCAGCGAGAAGTAGAACTACTCGAGGAAGATGGCGATGATATTGCAGTAATAATTGCAAGAGCAGAATGAAAGGACGCCATTCTCCATGAGACCAAGGCCTACAAAATACAGACATCCTCTAATAGGAACAGCCAGCCACGACACAAAGCCTCCAGCAACTCTGAAGACGATACCCCACGGGTTTTCAAGAAGAAAACAAAATCCTCCAAAGAATCGAGACGGCAAAAAGGAGAATGTTTTGAATGTGGAAAAACAGGGCATATGGCAAAGAACTGTCCTACAAAGAAAGGAAAAGGAAAGGCAATTAAGCAAGAGGCGTCGGCCAACAATGTTGAAAGCGATAACGCCCAATTCAGTGAATATGAAGAAATCCATATCGGATATATCGACGTGGAATGCAACAGTGTTCGACCTCCAGCTACATTCAAAGCACACACCGCTCTGGAAGGTACTATCCTGATCAATGGCAAAAGGGCTCGAGTCCTATTCGACACTGGCGCAATGGGAAGAGATATGATCAGTAATGCCTTTGTCTCTGTCCATGGACTCCCAACCTGAGACCTTAACCAACCCATACCAGTCAATATGGCAGTAAAAGGATCACAATCCACAAGCCATAAAACCTGTAGTGCGACCATTCGACTTGGTTCTGCAATCCTACCCCCCCAGGAAATGCTGGTTGGGAATTTAGCCAAATACGATGCCGTAATAGGTATGCCATTCCTGAACCGCCACAAAGCTATAATCAGGTGTGGGGAATCTACCATCGATTTCCCAGATCAGAAGGTTAGAGTCTCATGCAAGCCAACAAGCGGAGAGTACCGAGATGCAGTCTGTGAAGCAACTGCACTACGACTATTGGATGAATACTCTGATGTTTTCCCTGATCAAATACCTGAAGAACTACCGCCTATGAGAGAGGTGAATCACCACATCCGCCTCCAAGACCCCTCTAATCTCAAAAACCAACCCACCTACTCTATTCCTGACACATACAAAAGCCCACTTTGTGATTGGATCAACCAACAACAAAGAAGAGGAGTCATCTACCGGGCAGAAGCCCCAGGTAGTGCTCCTATGTTTGTTCAACCCAAAGCAGATGGCAAAAGAATCCGCCCCTTAGTTGATCTCAAGCTACAGAACGAAAACACGGTTATGAACAGCTCCGCTATCCCAAACCAAACCCAGATCCTAAATGCAGTTGGACGGGCAAGATTCCGAAGTAAGATTGACCTAAGCGATGCCTACTTCCAAACAAGGTTAGACCCAGAAAGCGAACGCTGAAACAGTTTCAAAACACCCTTCGGAAGTTTCATTAGCCGAGTTATGTTACAAGGTGATATGAATGCGCCCGCCACCTTTATGCGAATTATGGAAAACCTCCTAAGCGAATACCTCCACCATTTCGTCTGGGTTTACATTGATGATATTCTCATCTTCTCGAACACCGAAATAGAACATGCCTACCATATAGGACTGGTTTGCACCAAACTAAGGGAAGCTAAATTCTACGCTAGCAGAAACAAGTCAATTCTGTTTGCCGATAAACTCGATATCCTAGGGCATGTCATAGATGATGAAGGAATACACGCAGCTCCTGGAAAAATAGCCTGTTTAACGGAGTGGACAACACCCCGGAATCAAAAGGAACTCATGCGATTCCTAGGACTAGTCAACTATATTTCCCAGTTCCTCCCACACCACGCCACTGTGACAGCGCCGCTCACAGACCTTACCGGCAATGCAGAATTTGTCTGGACCCACACCCATGACCAAGCCTTTACCAACATCAAGGAATTGATTAAAAACGCCAACGTTATTCAACCTATTGACTATAGTAAACCAGAACCGATATGGCTGATTACTGATGCATCGGATGTTGGAGTTGGAGCATGGGTTAGGCAAGGGGCCTCCCATGAAACGGCAAGACCAGCGGCATTACACAGCAGGAAGTTCACTAACTTACAGATGAACTATGGAACAACAGACAAGGAAGCCCTTGCTGTGATTGATGCTCTCGCCGCTTTCAATCATATCCTGATGGGCAATACCTTCACTATTGTTACCGACCACCAACCCCTCACCAATCTTAAAACAGAAAAGATACCTGGAAGGAGAAGAACAAGAGGGATTGGTGAAATCAGCAAATACGATGCAAAAATCATCTATACCCCTGGAAGAACAAACTATTTAGCTGATGCTCTCTCCCGCCTATATGAGAATCAAGACATCGCAGACCCCCCTCTCGTTCACGACCACACAAGACAAAGCGAGGACAGCCCTGACGACACCTCCTATGAACAAGAACCATCGATAGCTACCGCCAGCTCTGCTGCTCCCTCCAATCCTTTCTCTTACACCATGTACAGTGCTGCCTGAACAGAACGAGGAAAGGACATTGATGAAGAATGGAAAGACAATTGCACGTTCAGCAGCACACCTCCTCATGAACTTGAACAAAGCAGACTCCACTGGTCCCACTGTTATCACCACACCTGCCCTTTTCACCAGACTGAGATCAAGTTCGGCAACAGATACCAACGACCGTACTATATGCCTGCTGACGACTCCAAAGACACCAGCTTCGACACCATAGAAGGAGCAGAAGAGATGATTAATGAAGATGAATCGACCCAACCTCCTCCTGCCCTTAATCCTGTTCCAACACGATACCAAGGTCTTGAAGAACTCGAACATGCAGCAGCCTATGTGGATGCAATATCCTATTTACAACCCCCACAGTCAGCCCCGCCATCCTCTCCTCCCATAATCGATTCACGACCACTATATGGTGGACCATTACAAGTATACAATAATGAAACCATTGTTTCGGTCATACCCCCTACTATTCCCGAGCATCGGCATCAACTCTACGAAACCTTTGAGGAAGAAGAAGCCCCTATCGAACCAACAAGAGGATCCCTAATCGAGGATGAACGAGATGTTAGATCGACCACAGAAGAATTAACCTCCTCTTTTCGAAGCCAAATGATAGCAGGATATCGCCATGACCCGATTTACTTCAAAGCCATGGATAGCTCCAGGCATGGAGACCTTGCTCCCTACAATATATCAAATGGAATGGTCTATACCAGCACCCGTTATGGTGAACATTGCCTATACATACCAAAGGGCCATATGTTCAATGGAATGACTATTAGAGAATATGTCATATGGAAGATCCACAACAAAGGACACCACAGTGCGGACCGCAACCTTCAATATGCTTCAGAATATGTTTACTGGCCTGAGATGCGCAAAGATTTCCGTGATTTCGTCAAACAATGTGAACTCTGCCAGGCAAACAAGGAGCGAACACAACTTTCCGAAGGAAAGGCACAGACCCTCCAACTACCATGTGAAATATTCAAATCATATGCCATCGATTTTGCAGGACCATTCAACAAATCCGCTGGATATGACACCATCTTGGTAGCTGTGGACCGATTTTCTGGATATACCTGGCTCATTCCAATGAAAGTTACCGATTCCTCTAAAGACACCTGGAATAACCTTCAACGATACCTGTTTACCCCCCATGGGTACCCCTTATCTATTGTCAGTGACGCTGATCCCCGCTTTACCGCTAGATTCTGGAAACAGACCTTGACCTCCCTCGGAATAAACCACATTATGGCTGCCCCTGGATACCATGAGACTAATGGCCAGGCAGAATGAAAAATCTGCGAGGTTAAGACCGGAATTAGGAACATGATCAATGAACGACAAACCAACTGGGAACCAGCCCTAGTTGAACTGGCCGCATATATCAATGCCGGATTCTCAGATACCCTGGGAATGTCACCATATAAGGCAGTCTTTGGCCGTCAATACCCCCTCCTACCTACAACACTATTCAAGAACTCCTCAGTCCGTGCCTCTCATGACCATCTAAACCGCCACCAAGCAATTCGGAACGATGCCTTCCAAGCTGTTACGGCTGCCCGATTCCGAAGCACCACTACTGCCCAGAAACTGACGATCCGCAAACATGTCCCCATCTCACCAGGAGCTATGCTCCTAGTTCACGGTAACATGTTCATTACCAATGTCGGACGCAGTAAGAAACTGCAATCCCAATGGCGCGGACCCTTCAAAGTCATATCCTTTTACGAGCATACAGAGAACAACACTGTCCAGATGGATGGACGCATGTACCGCCGCAATACTGCAGTCTTTCACGCCTCAGCTGTCAAGCGATTCCATCCAAATGACGACTCTAAGTTCCCTGGAAGAACCCACTCCCGACCCGAACCTATCATCATTGAAAAGAAAGATGAATGGGAAGTTGAAGAAATCCAAGACCACCACCTTTGGCATGGAAATGATCAATTCCTAGTCAAATGGAAAGGATATCCGACGAGCGAAAACAGTTGGGAACCACTGGAAGGTCTTGAGCACGCTATGGATATGGTGAACGAATGGTGGAAAGACAACATGCCAGATGAATCCCTCCCCCCAACAATCAACTACATCACTATGTGCTGGACACCCACAATGCCAGAAACTGAGCGATGGCATGCAGAACTCGAAGCTAGAGATGGATTTTGGGCACCATACTTTGAGTCGGAATTTGAGAGTAGCGATGAGGAGAATCAAGCTATGGAGCAGGCTCTCGACAACTTTATCTAGTCACCAATCACCATCCGAATACCATAACGATGTCAAACTATGTGGAGCTCAAGGTGAGGCAGCGACAACAGATTGTTGGACTGTTGTTGAACCGCGATGCTATCCAACTAGAAGACTATTTCGAAATCCTCTGGATTGACTACTGTCCTGATTGTGATCATGCGTGGATTGATGTACAGCACGAATCTGGTATTCGTGACTACTGTGATTTAGATTTCTTCGAGTCTAAGTGTTTCCTTAAAGTTTCCTCCTGCCCCTGGTGTGATACTTATGATGAGGAATTTCTTGCGGAAACTGAAGCCATG
Organism: Tuber melanosporum; assembly: GCF_000151645.1. Lineage (NCBI taxonomy): Eukaryota > Fungi > Ascomycota > Pezizomycetes > Pezizales > Tuberaceae > Tuber > Tuber melanosporum. The sequence continues at coordinate 12,408 of NW_003298902.1, forward strand.
AGTTTCTCGGAATCCGTTTTTGATGATTATTAGGTTTTTATTTGTTTAAACAGTTGTTTTGTTTTGGGGAATGTAACTGGTAGGGGTACTCGGTTATTGGTTTTGTTTTATGTTTTGTTTTAAGTATCGCTTTGATACTTGGTTTGTTTTAAGTATCGTTTGATACTTGGTTTTGTTTTATATTTTGTTTCAAGTATCGCTTTGATACTTGGTTTGTTTTAAGTATCGTTTGATACTTGGTTTTGTTTTATGTTTTGTTTCAAGTATCGCTTTGATACTCGGTTTGTTTTAAGTATCGTTTGATACTTGGTTTTGTTTTTTGTTTTGTTTTAAGTATTGCTTTGATACTTAAGAAGTTTTACCAAAGTGTATCGCTTGATACCTTTGATTAGTTTCGTTCATGTTAGACATGAACAGATTTGTGTATTTAAAGACCGCCTGTTTCTACGATAGAAAAGGCAGACTTCGACAGACAGCATTTCAATATACTTGGTTGAACGGTTACTTCTTTGTTCCCCAGTACACCCTCAAAGCCTCCTTTAGTTCTCAGCTCTCGCCTCCTCTCTGGAAGAGCAGGCCACCTGCCAACTATCGTATCTATTACCGATATCGTGATTAGCACCTTGCGAACACGTTACACACAAGGTCAAGACTGGATTTAGGAATATGATCAATAAACGGCAGACGAACTGGGAACCAGCACTCATTAAGCTCGCTGCATATATTAATGCTGGATATTCAGACACCTTGGGAATGTCCTCATACAAGGCAATCTTCGGCCGCCAATACCCCCTCCTACCTACAACTCTATTCAAGAACTCCTCAGTCTCTGCCTCCGATGACCACCTAAACCGCCATCAAGCAATACGAAATGATGCCTTCCAAGCTATTAAAGCTGCCCGATTCCAGAGTACCACTACTGCTCAGAAGCGATGACGTAAACATGTTCCTATCCTACCAGGTGGTATGCTCATAGTACATGGAAACATGTTTATTACCAATGTTGGATGCAGCAAGAAACTACAACCCCAATGGCAAGGATCTTTTAAGGTTTTATCCTTTGACGAGTATAAAGAAAACTACACTGTCCAGATGGATAGACGCATGTACCGCCGCAATACTGCAGTCTTCCACACCTCTGCTGTCAAGCGATTCCACCTAAATGATGACTCCAAGTTCCCTGCAAGAATCCACTCTCAATCTGCACCTATCATCGTTGATAAGAAAGATGAATGGGAAGTTGAAGAAATCCAAGACCACCGTCTTTGGCATGGGAATGATCAGTTCCTGGTCAAATGGAAAGGATACTCAGCAAGCGAAAACAGCTGGGAACCGCTAGAAAGACTAGAGCACACTATGCATATAGTGAACCATTGGTAGAAAGACAACATGCCAAACGAATCTCTCCCCCTAATGATCAATTACATTACCATGTACTGCACACTAACAATGCCAGAGACTGAGTGATGGCAGATAGAACTTGAAGCTAGAGATGGATTCTGGGCACCATACTTTGAGTCAGAATTCGAAAGCAGCGATGATGAAAATCAGGCTATGGAATAGGCTCTGGATAACCTTATCTGACCATCACCCTCTATCCGAATACCATAACCATGTCAAACTATGTGGAACTCAAGGTGAGGTTACGACAACTAGTTGTTGGACTGTTGTTGAACCGTGATATTATCCAACTTGAAGACTACTTCGCCATTCTCTGGATAGACTACTGTCCGGATTGCTATAATGCTTGGGTTGATGTACAGCATGAATCTGGTATTCGTGACTACTGTAACCTGTATTTCTTTGAGTCTTGATGTTTTCTTAGGATTTTCTCTTGTCCCTGGTGTGACACTTATGATGAAGAGCTGATAGTGGAAACTGAAGCCTTTAGTTTCTTGGACTCTACTTTTGATGATTATTAGATTTTATTTGTTTAAACAATTGTTTTATTTTGGGGAATGTAACCAGTTGGGTACTCAGTTATTGGTTTTATTTTATGTTTTGCTTTAAGTATCACTTTGATACTTGGTTTGTTTTAAGTATTGTTTGATACTTGGTTTTGTTTTATGTTTTGTTTTAAGTATTGCTTTGATACTTGGTTTGTTTTAAGTATTGTTTGATACTTGGTTTTGTTTTATGTTTTGTTTTAAGTATCGCTTTGATACTTGGTTTGTTTTAAGTATTGTTTGATACTTGGTTTTATTTTATGTTATGTTTTAACTATCGCTTTGATACTTAATTAGTTTTACCAAAGTGTATCGATTGATACCTTTGATTAGTTTCGTTCATGTTAGACATGAACAAGAATTGTGTATTTAAAGACCACCTGATTCCACAATGGAAAAGATAGAATTTGACAGACAGTATTTCAATATACTTGGTTGAACGGTTACTTCTTTATTCCTCAGTACACCCTCGAAGCCTCCTTTAGTTCTCAGCTCTCGCCTCCTGTCTGGAAGAGCAAGCTATCTGCCCACTATCGTATCTATTACCGATAACATAATTAGCACCTTTCGAATACGTTACACTATGAGATCATGGGTTTTGAGCATCCAACCATCTTGGTCACATGACTAGTTTGTTATGATTTGGTTTCGCACATGTGACCACTTTGGGTCACAAGACTATGGGCAGGAAGAACACTATATAAGGAGATCGATGCAGCCGAGGAGGATAAGTTCTTCACGCTTTGTTCTAAGTACTTTTCCTCGTCCTTGCCGTCGCTTCGCCTCGAGCGTTTCTTTCGCCATCATGATGGGCCTTAATGCCTTGGATTCTGGGGGAGATATCTGAGTTCGCTCAGTAGTTCCTGGGGTCTTTGGTGTTGAGGTCTGTTAGGTGTTGCGTGGCGGATAACTTGTTTGTGTCTCGTTTCGTTGGACTGGTTATCTCACGATACCAGCACTTTGAGCACTCATCACGGTCGCATACGAGCCCTTTTCGGTAAAATGTCTACGGCTTCCTGTCTATCGTCTACTCGCAGGTTTCGCGTTCGATTGGGGGGATTGAACATTGTGTTTGGGGGGATCACCCGTGTCGTTCTTTGGGCCAGCTCATGTCTTTTGTTGGGTTTTAACGGAGTCCTTAGTTCATGCGATACAAAACGCCCTTGGGTTAGACTGATGACCTTCCCAAGTATCAACTCGTCATACTGGCCGCATCATTTCCTCAAGGGAGGGGGCCTTACCGGCCCCTCCCTGCCTCGTTACTTTATGTTTCTACGGTCGGAATCCTACGATGTTGTTTATCACCGTTCCCTTGGAAGTTTTGTCCTTGCGGCATATACGGTGGTTCAGTCAGGTATCACCTCCTAGCTACAGTGGGGATGGCTTTGACCCTGAAAAACCTTACCCCCTGGAGTGGTTTTTCTTTGCCGCCTGGGGTGGTGTGGGACGATTGGCTGCCAGGCACTCGCGTTGTCTGTGCGTCTGGGTGGTTCAGTTGTGGTCTGTGGTTGGCGGCTTCACCCATTGTAAGTGGGGCCTACCTTCCGTTTGTCTGCTTCTGTTCATTCGCCCTTCTCCATCTTGTCGCGTCAGTTGGGGATGCCTCTTGCCCGTTGTTCGGTCCGTGTCTGTTGCCGGACCTGTGGGGCTGGCTTTGGCTGGCTCTGCTTACTCTTCCCGACTCGGTTGGATTTCGGTTCGGCTGGGTTGGATGGTGTGGCCGGTGCCTGTGCCTTCGGGTATGAGTGCTGCCTCCTTTGTGGCTGCCGGCTGTGGCTGGTGGGCCCCCCTCGGCTATATGGTGCTGGGGGTTGGGGCTCTGTTTGTGTGGCCAAGATCAATGGCTGCCTGGCAGGGCTGGGTATTAGCTGTCCTGTGGCCATCGGATGGTTGTTCTGTCTGAGGGGCTGGGGGGACTGGATGGGCTCTGTGGTGTCTGGTGTGTGGGGCTTGGGGGGGGCTGATTGGGGGAGGAGAGGCACCTGCGAGCACCGGTCGGACATGCGTCAGGTTGGGCGATGTCTAATTAAGTGTTTCCGGACCGGTTTGGGCAGCTGGGCGAAGTTGCTGAGTGCTGTAAAGCTCCCCGGCGGACCGCTGGACTGATGGCCACCTGTGCGGATAGTGGATTGCGACCACCTGGTTGGACTTGTTTGGGTTCTGCGTGCTGGGTGTTGTGGAAGTTTGTTTGGTTTCTTTGGTTTGGCAATGGGCATGGCTGGCAGGGGCAAGGCACCACGGGTGGGAGATAGGCCCCACTGACTATTTCGGTCTGTCACCACCTCTATGTATTTCTTTTGTTCATGTGTTTTATGTTGGGGGACAGGCAGCGGGTACAGGTCCTCCTCACCATTACGCTCCTCGGAGGCACTTGGCAAAGTGGGTTTATAGGGTCGACGGCCTGGCATGCGGATGCGAGAGGTGGACATGCTGGTCACCTCCTCTCTGCCATTGTGTCGCCTGTAGTTTATATTTGGTTTGGTTTGTTGTTGGTTTTCTGCTGTGGTGGAGGTGTTGCGGGACGGTATTTAGACCGAGTAGTAGTGGTTTTGATTTTGTTGGACGAGGAACCTGGTTGGGTTGGTCTCTTGCTCGGCTTCGGCTACGCTTGGTGCTGGTTGGCTTCATACCAGAGGGGCTATGGACTCGGACCGGGGAGGGCGCTGGGTTGTTTGATGGTCTTGTAATTAGTTTCCGTGTGGGCATGACTCGGGGATGGCAGGTGCGGGACCGTAGACTTAGTTAGCCTAGGATTAGTGGTATACCGGTTAGCGGTATCCCTGTGCCGGCGGGGGCTCGTCATATGCCAGTGTTAGCGGTACGAGTTTAAATAAAAATTAGATTGACTTCTAAGTACTTTCCTTACTTATTACTTTAATGAATATAAAACACCTTTACACTCTTTATCATTATCATAATATTTATTGCTACTATGATAAGAATACTCGTCAAGAAGGAGAGTTAGAGAAGACTTACAATCGGCATTCCCGATAGAAGACAAAGGTTTTGTACTATCAGTAACATGGACAGAGACCTAGTGCTATTGTAAGGTGTGAAGAAGAAAGAAGAAGAGAGGTATCGTTCCCTATTGCTAAGAACAAACTATCTGAATGGGGATCATTACATAAGTGAGCTTTACAACGGGAAGGTTATTCTCGCTGCAAGACTTGTAAAAAGTCTTTTATCAATTGCAAAAATCAGCTGAAGAGTAAAGCTTATGCTGATAATCATATGAATAAGTCAATTGAGTGGTGGTAAAAGCATATGATTTCGGATGAGTGCATTTTTGACACGTTCCAGAGAGGGAGCATTTGGGTAACTTGACTTCCAACTGAGTGCTACCATGATCATTACATGTAACATAGTCTCCATTGTGGGCGAGCATTCTTCATAGTATGGGGGGTAACCAGTTATGATTGGAAGTCTCCTCTTGTCTTCCTCTAAGGGACAGGTCCATTGGGAGTAATTGCTTAAGACTATTTGAATCAGGTCCTTGAACCTGTTATTGCTTCAGCTTTTATAAACCTCCTTGAGTATGATGCTTCACCAGAGGCTCAGTATATCGAAGACCAAGCTCCAATCCATGGAACAGGTTAGATGTTAAGAGAGACCAAAAATATACTACGTATTCTGCTTCACAATCAACTACCTTCTTCGCCTGACCTCAATCCTATTGAGAATGTGTGGCGGATCCTCAAGCAAAGGATCAAGGCACAGCATACCTTTCCTCAAAACATCCATGATTTGAGAAAGGCAGTTCAGGAAGAGTGGGATCATCTACAGCCATCCGCTTGGAACCAGTATATAGATAGTATGCCTGTAAGGCTCATGCAAGTCAAGGAATGGAAAGGGATGCAAACACAGTTTTAATGCATTTTCGTTATTCTTATTCATCTTCTCTACTATGCTTGATTTTTCTGAATTTTCCTACTTCGCTTGTTGAGCTATTGTTGTTCCTTTGAAATAGTTTATCATTCATTCATTCACGAGATTGTTGGTTGCTATCGGTGATTTTTGTCGCCAGCCTCGTACGTGTATCTATGCCACTCTATGACAGTCTACCTTGGACCACCCAACTCCAAGGAAAGATTTGTTCTCGAATACCGGGCACTCTATTATACACCATGGTGTATAATGGACGTGCTACCGCTACTGCCTTCGCCGCTTAAGCCCTGTCGCTGGCAGGTCATAACTTGGCTTGTCCAGATTAAATCAGCTAATTGGGAAAACTTAATTTAATTCTCCACTCTGTCTCCTACAATCTGGCAGAGCCTGTAAGACCCGGGTATGGATTGCTTCTGCGAACCTAACGATAGCCAACTGTAGCATCGATTTCTCATCTATCTATCTATCTAGAGATATTTCGCGACACGGCATGATCAATGCCCCACTTCGCTCTCTACGCAGTGGCCGGCTTTCCAATCTGAATAATCTCACCCGAGACCTCGTCGCTGCGGAGCGTAGGCCAGGACAGTCCGTCCGCTAGACCAATATTGTCAGTGCATCAATTCGCATATATGCATATATATTCCCCAAACGCAGAAGGCGGCATATTACCTTTTTTGAGTTTGAGCTCAATTTTCGTCGTAAGAACTTTATATTCACAACCGGCCGGGTCGATGGCTCCATAAAGCGGAAAGCTAACCTTATACCTCTTGTTATCTGGCATAGGCAAGTCCACATCCAGCTGTTTCTCTGAAAAGTGAACCTCCGCGCGGGTCTTGTCAACCTTTTTCGCAAAAATAGAAACGATGACGTCTGTGTATGTTTGATAGAAGTCGTTTCTGAAAAAGAAAGTTCAGCCGTAAGCTGTCGGCTCAATGCACACCGTGCCTATACTCGAGCATAGACGGACATTCCCCACACATATACTCGAGTACTACGCTGGCTCTAGACCGTACCCTCCGCTTCTCCACACCTCCGTAGCTCGGACTTTGTGGAGGTGGGGTATGTAGGGCTGGAGTACTCGTAGTGGGATGTGGGTAGGTGGGGGAAGGTAACTTACCGGCACGAGACTAACTCCTCATCATCACCAGGTTTGGGCGCCCCAACAAATAGATGTCTATCCGTGGCACAGCCTGGGATTTTCAAGAATTGATCAAACTCGAGGACACGGCGCTTGCAGCAGGAGTAACCTTTGGATCCTATATCCAATGGTGCCTCGTTAGCTCCATATGTCCATCCATTGATTCATCCCCAACTCCTTCCCTTCCCCTTCCCCTTCCCCCTCCCTCATAGTTAACGAGAATAGTAGAGGGGGGAAAAAAAAAAAATCTCTCGCACCTTCGTGAAATATCGGAACCCCCGGATGAAACTCACACTTCTCATCCTCATCCTCCCTGCTCCCACCGTCGTACGTAGCCTCACACCCGAGCCTCCTGCACCTAGCTCCCGGCGGAGCCGGTACACTGGGATCATCTTGCTCCAACGGTTTCTCCTTCTTCTCCGGCGGAGGAGTGCCCGATGCTGCACCCACTTTCGGGAGCGCCTTCCTCTGCAATGGCTGTGGTTGGCCGTATACTTCTGTTCCGTCCGAGCCAATCTCCGGTGGAGGCGCGACTTCGGGGTGTTTTTGCTGTTGTGATCCGGGTCCGGATGTTTGTACGGGTGCTAAGATAGGTGCGTCGACGGAGTGCTTGCCGACTGAACATGGCGGGATTGTGAGGAACTCGTCGAAGGTGAGAACCTGGGTGGGTGAGTAGGCAGGTAGGTAATTATGTTAGCCTCAATAAGTGCTTTCCCGTCTCCGGGGAAAGAAGGCCGGGGGGTGGTACTCTTGTTTTGCAGCACTGCCAGCCTGGGATAACGCTTAAAGTTAGCTCCAACGGTTTTCTTTAAAAAAAATAAAATAAAAAAAAAAGTGTGTTTTTCTGAGCGAGTCCACACGGAGGTGGCCATATAAATTAACTTACCTTTCTGGCCTTCATGGAATATGGGCGCTCCTGGGTGGTAGTGGCATTCTTCCTCCGGATCCGTGAATGTCTTTCCACAGCCTTTGTGGGCACACTTCTGCGTCATTTTCAATATCTTTCAATTTGCAATGGTTTGGAAGTATAACGGGAGGGGAAATAAAGGGTTGTGCTAGAGTTGGTATCCGCTTTTTTTTTTTTTTGCCCCGGTAGTGGACAATAGGGGAGTTAGAGGATGGGAAGGTGAATATCTAGACTAGAATGTGGATTGGTTTCAAGTACCGGTAGCACAGGGTCGAGCCTAATTAAATAAATGAAGAAACAAGAGATTTGAGGCTGAGGCTGGCTCCCTTGGAGAAGCTTCGAGAACTTCTATCTTAGTAGGACAAACTCTCCTATCGCCGGGTAACTATAGCTAGGGTGTACTGGTACTCTACTCTAATCAATAACTTAGGCCTTGTCATGGCCATCCCTGTGACAATCATTCCTTCATGCTTTTGGCCAATGGCCAACGAGTGAGGAAACGTGAAACAACGCTCAGACACAAGCACCAGTGACAAAATGTTGGAACTGTCAACTATGCAACGGGATACTCTGTTTTTGGCTCTTACCCTCTATAACGGAATATCATGATATACACATTTCACCATGCACCCACCCATCCTTGCTGAATAGCCCCACAGAATAGTTCGGAACAAAGGCAAGAGATCAAAGTTAAATTTCCCACCAAACGCCACGTTCCCCCACCTGTAGATTCCACCAAGTCCCCACTTCCCTTCTACTGATATATGAAAATAACACCGCTCCTATCAGCACTGACTATCATCCCGTACGGAACCTCCAAAAATGCAACCTGTGGTTGTAGTTCAGCTCTCAGTATCTTCCCCCTCCCCTTCTTGCTTTTTTGCCCGAGACGAAATGTGGACATTGTATGAACTTACATCTAATATTGAATCAAGATGTGCCTTCAACAACTGCTGTTGTTGCAAGCTGATAACTGTTGACCTTGGTGTTTTTACGGTGGCTTTATTCTTCTTCGACGACCCAGACGCGGACGAAGGGTCACCCCTTACCCCGGTGGCGTCCGCCCCAGACAGGGGTTGTGGCGGCCTCTCGGTATTAAGTGTTAGAGTTGCTGTGGGATGAGATGACGTGAATGTGGGTTTGGGCTCTTCCATATCAAGCCCACTAACAACCATTGAAGCTTCTACCTTGCTGCAATTCCAGAACCTGATTTTCCTGTCGGCGCCGGCGCTCACAATAAACCCAGGAGGCGCCCTCGTCTCGTGCGTTTCCTCATATGCATCCAGGCCAACTGCAAAAGCACGAACTCCTCTATCAACACCCCCAGATCCTCCGGGTTCAAGGTGGTTAAGAGCGGTTGCAAAACGGCTCAACATTTGCTCTGGGTTCTCGTCATCAACATTCCAGGGCTCGTATCCTCTCCCGCTATCCTTGCCACCTCCAGCACGGTAGACCTCTCTGCATTGGGTTTTCTCGCAATCCCAAACGGAGAGCTCTCCATGACCAGTGCCCCCAGCCACTACGATCCATTTTCCGCGACCTTTCGAGGGATGTATTGCTATTCTGTGAATTGGCGTGGATCCAGGTAGCCCCCACGCCTTCAAGCGAAGCTGAAATCTTAGGTCCCACATGTCAAGTATACCATGGGATGTCCCAAGCACTAGCCAGTTGTGTCGCCTATCGATGCAGAAAGCAGTAGGAGTTCCATGGAACACAGGATTTTTCAAAGTATACAAGATCCGCATTGTCCTAAGGTCTAATGCATGTATATTTGATAAGTTGGTTGCGATGAGCAGAATCGAGTGATTATCTGCGTATAAGTTAGCCGCCGATTAAAGCCGGGTCGGCAAACAAGGATAATAAATTTATTGATTCTTCACGCAATTGCGATCATATAACCTACCCGCCTTGAAATGCTCCATCCAGACGGCAGACTCTCCTTTCTCCGGCAGCTGCCAGTTCCTCATGAGCCTCAACTTGCCGTACTTAACTGCTGTCGCTGTCATTTGAAAGTCGACCTTGATGACGTGAATTGTACCATCACTCGCGCCGCTAACAAAGCATCTCGTGTTCTCTACAAAACATAGTGCTTTTACCTGAACTGTTCCTGCGGTGCCATGTTTATAGGTTTGCCGAGCCTTAAACGTCACATTCTTCTCCAATCTGCTTGAATCCCATATTTTAACTGTGCCATCGTCAGAAGCAGTCAAGAAGAAATTATGATCAGGTGCAACGATGACTCTGTTGATGGCAGCTGCATGTTCACCGTACTGGGCTACCATAACCCCTTCTGGTTTCCATATTCCTCCTCCCGCTTGGCGACCGCTACTCTTCTTGATCGGTTGTCTCCTCTGAACTGGAACTATTGTCGGGCCGAACTCGAGTATGTCACTAGGGTAATTCTGAAGATACATAGAGTCTAACAGTTTCAAAATATGTGGGTCATTTCCCTCTATTTTTCTTGTCAGCTTCGCCAGATATAGAACCCACTCCCGGGGTCTATCTTACCATAGGAATGGGCTGCCCTAAAATCGAATTCCCCAGGCTCGGGGACAGTCTCGGCAGTTTTGGGTAGGCTTAGGTCGCCACCCTTCGCAAACGGATGCTCCACTCTACCGAACGCTGTCGCAGAAACGGTGCTAGTTTCCGGGGCAGCTTTAGACGCCTCTGCATTTCTTGCCAAGAGACTCAATGTGCTCGGCCTACGGCGAAGGGGGTTTCCATTTTCCACTGAACTCGCTGCAGTAGACGACTCGTTGCTTCCAGTAATAGTCACGGGCGGCACAGCCAATGGCGTAGATGACCCTGATACTGGAGCACTCTCAGTGTCAAAACCAGCCGGGCTGGAAGTAGTTGGAGATCCGGAACCCGAATGGCTGATCCCAGCCTCTGAGTTAAAACGGGACCGCATTATGTCCGTAATATCTACGCCCGTAGAGCGCTTCGATTGTAATCGAGAGGGTGTTCTTCGAGCAGAATTATCGATAGTCCTAGAGGCGTCCAAGAGAGCATCGGCTATGGTGGCCGGACGGGGATTCCCAGTAACAGCATCCGTTGTTTGCATATTCAGATTGAAGAATGATTGGCTTTCATCAAAAAATACTGTGTGTGGTGTGATGCCAAGATCTTGGAGTGAAATTGTGTTCTTCGCCAGTGGTGGATTTTCATTAGATAGTAATCGCGGCTTTGATAAAGCCATTCTCCATATGTACTCCCTCAGAGAAATGACCTTCCATTCATCATCAGGGCCCATGCCCAAATTTCTTAGCTTCTCAATCCAGTTGATATCTTCCTCATTCTTCGGGACCTTTGCAAAACCACCTGGTTGGAAATCATGTACCGGAACCCTTGGCAGTGAATCACCTATTGCCCCAAAGGAAAAGGTTCTCTGCTCCTGTGCGCCCTGCCAGAATAACCCTTTCTTCGACTGTGTAGCCCAGGTGACCGCCATATCAAATACATGCCTAGATACCTGCTCAAGTAAACAATTTGATATCAGATAGTTGGTTTGGGATGCAACATACTGGTTTTTGGAGGTGTTCAAGCATAGTCAACGTAGAGATGTTAATGACATCAGCCCTTAGAAATGGCCTCACAGTTGGGTTCACAATGCAATGTATGTCGGCCGGCGACAGCCATTTACTCGCGGTAGCAATAAACGCTACAGCACCTTGACAGGAACATCAGTACCGATACTCGCTCTACTCTATGCTAGGGTATTTTTGACCTGGGAACCTACCTTGGCGAATCCATATATTAGGGTGCATCATGAAGCGACCGACCACGTTAATAAGTTCCCATATCTTACTCCTTTGGAACAGTCCAAGCTCCGCCATATTGGCAAGGGAACGAAGGACCTTCTCCACAACAAACTCCTCTGGGTCTGTGAGACTCTGTACCATTAACGGCATGATGTACTCCTCCAAAGCAGTAACCCCAACATATGTTGCTACGCCGGTAATAGTCTCAAAAAATGCGTTCCTAAGTTGCCAGTCTTTATCATTCAAATAAGTGTTCAGGTGACTTAGAATGACATCGTTGGCTTTGCTAGTTCCAAAGAAAACACAGAGCCTAGATACAGATCTGAGAAACGACCTTCGGACCCCAGAATCAATGTCTGTGAGTAGCAGCTTTGAGTGCTCCTGGAAATAAATAACCAAGTCGTTCCTAGACAGGTCAAAAAGAGCCTGAAATGCTGACCCTATGGCGGATCCATCCTCAGCCTCCGGGTCTGCTGTAGGTAGAGACCCATCGGCGCGGAGAGCTTGAGCCATGTCAAGGAATCTCGAAGCACTATCGGCGAGAGAAGATAAACAAGAGGCGTATGTTGCTCTTATGAGGGGATTATTATGAGAGGCGAAATTTTGAAGTTTTGGTAAAATGTAGTCGGGAAATACGTGCGCATTAACAGGGGTAACGACTTCAACAAGCTCCATCTATATTCGAACAATTAATAAAGTAAGGTATGTGAGATTCCTGTAGAAAACCAGGAGCCATACCAGCTGGGTAACTGTCCTCACAGCAGCCACTCGGACGATAACCGAATCATCGTTAAGTAACGCAACAAGGTAAGGTAAACATCTGTCCAGTTTCGCTTCATCGGTAATCCTTTCTGCAAATGCGAGAAATATATCACACGCTCGCACTCTTGCTGTTGCTCTTGAAGTGTTTCTTATTGACGACGCAATAAGACTCAAAAATATAAGGGTACCATCATCAGCGCTCACCGGTCGCCTCCGCACCGCGGATGAGTGGCGTTGGTAGTTTGGGATATCTAGACGAACAGGTATTATGCCATTTTTAGAGGCTGCTCTCTTTTCAGGAACTGCAGCCTCTTCTGATGTATCGAATCCAAGGAAAAAAGAAATCTTGTCAAAATCGTGATAAATCCTATTGATCCTATCGTCTGCCTGTGTCCTTGTTCCCTGGTCCTCCGGAGAAGCAGATACCCGCCCAGGGTTTGGATCCGTAATAAACCCAATATATTGATGAAGGAAGCTATAGAAATACTCCGGGAACGCTTTCCGGCGCCATAGGTTCAGATACTGCTCCGCAGAGTACCGCTTAGTAGGATCAAGGTTGATCATGTGTTCAACTAAGCTGCGGATTTCTGGGTCTTCGATCTTCCCAAGGTAAGTTTGAGAGGGGTCATACTCACCCCTTCGGTGTTTGAAGAGCTGTGACAGGTTAAACAAGGGGGTACCCTCCAAGAATAGCTCCGCAATAACACATCCCAAGCTAAATATGTCCATCTCATCCGTAACACTCGCATCCCCACTTATTTCCCCAGCATCAAGAAACCGTTCTGGGGCGACGTAACATATTCTCCGCCCGGAGGTGTCAAAAAAGTAAGAGAAGTCCGCAGGATTGTCCTGCGGAAGCTGGGTTGGTTTGAATTTGGCGAAATCGGAGAGATAGATCCAATTCCAAGATGTGACGAGAACATTCTCAGTTTTTATATCCCCATGATGAACACCCCTAGCATGACAATCACGAAGGCCGCAAAGAAGTTGGAAGGCAATCCAGCGTTTCTCAATCTCCTCCAAGAACGGCCGAGTACTAATTCTATCATAGAGACTGCTGTACAAGTATTGACGAACCAGGTAACCCGCTCTTTCGGTTTCTATGATTCGTTGGTGGGATAAGGCGTTCGGTATATCGGCTAGGGCTTCTTGTTCACCTATAACCTTGTCAGAACCCTAAACCGGAACGTTCAAGAGAGAAAGGGTGTGATACGTTCAAGTTTTATGCGATACTCTTCTAGCGAGAAGCTGGGTGTTGGTTTCAGAAAAATCTTGATCACAACAAGGCCGCCATCCGCATGTTTCGCCTTGATTGTTTTTAAGAAACGGCTAGTCCCTAAGGATTTCTCGTAACTGATGTCGGAAAGCTCGGCAATATCGATACCAGCACCGCCGACATTTCGATCTGGGAGGGCGGAATAATTTTGACCCATCTTATCCTCTCAAGGGTTCACTAGAACAAGGGCCGGGATATTCTGCGCGTATGACGTTAAGTGCATAAAGGATGAAGCTCAAGAGTATTTCCTTTGGCGTCGGGGGTGAGGTAGTCTGGTAGTATCGCAATCAGGATCAGTTATTCGTAGCCTACTATGGTAGAGACAAACTGCCTGCGCCATGCGAGTCCTATCTCGGACTCGTAGGATAGCTCAGAGAAAGTAAGAAGCTTTGACCAGCCTGAGCCCTAACCCTTATCATGCCAAAAGCTGAGCCGCGAGGACATCCGTAACTAGTCGAAGCCCTTAAAACCTCATTCACTTCCAATGATGAGATGAATGGGCAGTAAACTAGTATCATAATAATATTATTATTATGATACCTTCTCCTTCACCGCATCAAAAATTTAGGACGTTAGAGGATAGTATCTCTCAACCCTTGGTCCATATATTATCTTATCAGATTTTTGAGTCCACTAAGGGTTAGGGGTGCCGCATCCAGCACCCAAGCAATTACAGTATTAATGGTGATCTTTTCTTGAAGTCAGTCCTAAAGTGCACTGCTCCCTCTACCGCTATAAGCCGCTATACCATCTTCCATCGCGAAATAGCCCTTGGCATGGCATCCTCCAAAATAAAACCCTCCCAGTTAGCAGATGCAGTTCTTAGCTCAGTCCTTGACGGCTCATATCCGGATTCTGATGACGTCGCGGGAGCTGTCCTCGAAGCCTCAGCACTCCCGGAAATTATCGCCCCCCTACAAAAGGCTCGAGAAAGCCTCTATGTACAGTTTTCCCTCAACTTGTGCTCATAACAATCTATACTAAATGTTACCAGGATGGGGTGCGAACAGTCAGCCGAGAAAGCGGACCTGAAGTTGATTCATGGATATCCCAAGCCCGAGGACTCCACAAAGATATCGAATCATCCAAAACAAAGGCAGACGAAATAGTACAGCTAGCGGAACAGGAGAAACGGCTTAATCTAGAACTTGAAGATTCCATTATGCAGGCTCGATTACTAGTATCCGAGATCAATTTCAACGAGGCTTTAGCAGAGATATTATCAAAGCTACAGTTAATTGACCTCACCTTATATCAAGTCAAGCATTTACTGAATACTGGGGAATTGTGCCAGGCCATTGAGGCCCTCGATAATGTCGAGGTTGCTCTAGAAAAGCTGCCCGTGTCTGGAGAAACGATCGTTATCAGCTTAATGAAAGAGAAGGCGAAGGGCTTGAGATCTATGCTAGTTAACAAATTAGAGGACTGCTGGAGGTATCTTTTGAGAATCAATCCCGGAAAGGGCGGGATTTCGATCGACAGAGATGCGGCAGGTAGGAAAAATTATCCGGGCCTTTAATCCCAAAAAACTAATATTAGATATAAGGCTCCTGTCCACTGGTCGAAAGTGTCATTGAAGCTCTGAAGAAACTGGATCTTCTCAACGGGAAAATAGATCACTTGCATCACCAAATCGATAAATTACTTGTCGCTCCTCGATTCGATTCGATAAAGGGCTCAGCTCCTACATTCTCGGTGGCAGGGAATTCCATATGCATGGGTGGAAACACCAACGACCTAAGTGCAACGCGCATGTTTAACGACCTACGCCAGCTGATTACCTTCTTCAACAGAAACCTTCCATCGGGAATTACCCCGTTGTTCTCCCGTATCTTTATAGCCAACCTGACTACGCGATTAATGTCTTCTTTATCATCCTCTGTGCCCTCATCGTTAGACGATTTACCAAAATTTGAAGCGCTTCTCAAAGAAACGAGAGAATTTGAAAAGTTTTTGCACCAGATATCTTGGACGAAAGAGACAGAATTGCGAGAATGGACTGAGAGGGCGCCGAAAGTATGGCTGTCAAAGAGAAAAGAAACTTCACTAGACAAAGCCAGGCAAATATTATCACGTGGGACTAGTGATGTTAAGGTCGTAGAAAGAACAGAGACACAAGAGATGAAGGTCGCTTCCCCCACCGAAAGAAGGAAATCAGTAGGTGCCCCAATGGATGTCTGGAATGACGATTGCGGGTGGGGATATGAGGACGCGCCTGTAGATACTGCTGCCGCAGCGGATTCGCTGCAAATCGACATGGACGACGATGATGCTAGCGGTTGGGGCTTAGACGAGGATATCGACATCGAAGACGAAGAGCAAAAAGATGAGAAATCTAGCCAGCCAGTAGATGTCCCAACTGAGGAGGATGGTTTGGATAACCTTGATTGGGGGGAATGGGGAGAAGACGACCCAGGAATCGAAGCCCGAGAGTCTATGGCAGCTTCCGACACAGCCCCGGCGAAGAAACCAACGGAATCGAAGCCAGCGATAAGATATTCGAGTTCTCACTCTGGGGACATCACACTTAGGGAAAGCTACACAATTACCTCAATACCCGATGCAATCATGGAGATTATCGTGCGAGTAGCCGACGAAGCGAAGCGATTATCAAATATGCCCCCCTCTGCCGTCACGCCAGCTGCTTCTGGCATGTTGTCGATTCCTTCTCTCGTACTCGCCGCCTACCGGGCACTAGCACCGACTTCCTATCCCACTAATATATCATCTAACATGTACGTCTATAACGACTGTGTTCGAATAGCCGAACAGTTACAAGACTTAGAGGTCACGGTAGAGCTAACCCACCCAAACAATAACTGGGATACTGACATCAATATTATCCAATCCTTTGGCAAACGCCATTATTCCAAGGAGATAGGCCTTCAACGAACGGTACTATGCGACTTTCTCGATGGTGCGAAAGGTTTCGTGGGCTGCACCAACTTCCCCCAATCGGCAGACTGCCAAACAGCGATCTCATCAGTAGTCGCTCGGATAAATGGAATCTACACTAGCTGGTCCCAAGTGCTTTCGCCATCAGTACTCTTTCAGTCTGTCGGCCTACTTCTGAATACTGTTGTCACCAAACTTATCAACGACATCGAGGACATTCCCGACATCCCAGCCGCCGACTCCGAGAAGATATGTACATTCTTTGAAGAAATTGCGACATTGGAAAGCCTATTCCCCGATGCGCCGGGTGGAGCAGGAGTTTCCACAACCGGGTTCCACTGCAAGAACTGGCTCAAATTCCGGTTCCTGCAGCAAATCCTAGATAGCAGGATCGCGGATATCTTGTACATGTTTAGAGAAGGGCATTTGGAGGGGTTTGAAACGGAGGAGTTGGTGGATCTTGTCAAAGCGCTGTTTGCGGATAACGACAATCGGAAGAAGTGTATCGATGAGATTCGGAGTGGGGGACACTAGCGCTTGGGGATACTTGAGGGGGAGCGTTACCATAGGTTAATGGGCATGAATAATGGGAGGGGGCGCGAGTTTGTTGAGCTCATGTTGCAACTCTTTGATGTGAGTTTGATAGGCCGAGGGCTTTATTAAAAGTGTCGGATGAGAAGAAGTGGCCAGAAGCAGGTTTAGTACATATTCAGTGAATCACCAGCGACTTGAATCATTTAGCAGCCAAACAAATACCGTGAGATCCCGAATAAATGGACCATGTGCTTTTATAGGTAGTCCAAAATTTCCCCCGCCAGAAACGGGGCAAAAAGCCTGCTTTCCTGGACAAATAAGGAGAAAACATCAAACCTCACTGGGAAGGAGACAACTTGATCGACATAGCGCATGGTTCGATTGTCAGATTCCATGGCACTGCTATTGGCCAAACATTACATCACCCGATATCACTCACCCTTGGCCTTGGAGTGTCCGGTGACTTTCTGCCAATCTCGAATTATAGCTGCTGTAATAAATCATCAAAGAATGAGATCGGGCAGGGTCAATTCCCTTGCGAAGCGATCAACTTTACTCCCTCTAAAAGATCCCAATAGACCTTCCACACATCCCTAGGAGAGGGGAGGAACAATAACCCACAGTTCCTATCATTGACCTTGGCAGACAGATACAGTAAGTTGAGCAAGTGATTCTTTTCTTTTCTACGCTCACAGACCAGCAAGCACAGTGATAACAAATATGCGGCACTTCGAGTCATCTCTTGATTCTCTTCTCACATCTTCGGCAATACTCTAACCCTCTGCACCTTTTTCTCAGGCAAAGCGACATACATCTCATTCTTAATTGACCTCAAAGTAACATAAGATAACAAGCCAAAATATAAGCTATGCAGGGGCCCGCAGTAGCCTATGCTGGGATCTAATTTTCTAATGATACACCGCTACGGGGATCTCTGAACAACAACTTAATACTAATTACCTGAGGCTTGAGATTCCAAACCCGCATTACCTATCATACGGACAATGTCAGCATCACCGCATACAACCTCGCTTCCCGTAGGAACGGCAGCCTATGATCAGTTACTTACTAAGCCTGGTTTCTATTGCAACGATAGACCTCAAATTCGCGGCCCTAACTTCATTCATCTCCTTCTCCAACTCTGCAATTCGACGATTCAAGCCCGCGATCACAGCAGTGGCCCTCTGATGCGCTGTTCTAGCAATCTCCCTCCTGAAAACCCCCTCACATACCCCAGTTAGTCGAAAAACTTCTGTGATCACGGATAAATCCATACCCTTTACATACGCCCTCCTTCTGCTTAACTTCTCTTTCCAGTATGTCCCAAAGTTTATCTCCGGCCCCTTTCAAGTCGATCCCCTCGGCACGAACGAACTCGGACACTGCCGTTCGCACGTCGAACCGGACTCCACGGCCGGGGCTGCTCAGGACGCCTTTGTAAAACGGGGTTGTCCGGGACCCCGGCGTCCGCGAAGCGGTTCTCGTATTCGCGGCTGTTCTTGGTGGGGTGGTTGGTCCGCTACCTGAGGTGAAGAGCCGCCGGCGGGGGGACGGATTTGGTGAGAGCGAAGGCGTGACTGTGGCGTTATCACTGCCACATCCATCTAGATCCGTCTCGCTAGGGGGCGGGGCGATGGAGCGGTGGTCCCACGTTCCTGTGATTACTCCTGCGGCCTTTCTGGAGGAAGGGGTAGAAGGAAGAGGAGGTTTGGGAGTGGAGACCCTGGAGGGGTGATTGGTTGAATAGGGGTTTTTCGTCACCCGGTTTGGCCTATGGTGTTTGTGGGGGCTAGGCTTTTGTTCTGACGCTTCATTAGAGGGCGACGACTCACGCCGACGCTTGGCTAGGGAGGAAGAAGGTGATGGGGCTGGGGCTGGGGCTTTGGAGGGGGGAAGCGCAGGAGAGGTGGTTTCTGTAGCGTAACGGGTACCGGACCTTGTTTTTCTGAGGGCCACATGTCTTGAGGGTGAGGTGGGCCACGATAGCAGTGATTGCAGATATTTTGGAGTTGTTGGGGGTGCTGCTGCCGCTGCCACCACCTGAGCTTCTTCTACCCAGATGAAGAAATTGCAAGGCAAATTGTCCTTGTCTTTCACGCAGGAGTAGACTATCTCCTCGCAATGGGCATTAGGGAAAAAAACATATCGCTTTCGGGCTCTAGACAACACTCACATTTTTTGCCTCGATTTTTACTCGTATTTGCTGTGCGTACTGGTGCCGGGACCCTGAACCCTCATGGTTGATGATATTAGTTCATGACATTGTGTTCGTTCGATTAAATAATCTTTTAATTTATAAACTTGATGCTGGAAGATTCATGGTGTTTTCAAACCTAGGATTGCAGTTGCCTGGAGGGAATTTCAGTGTCAACAAACGAAGGCTTTTCTTACAGATTTGACAGGAGCTCGGTAGGGCTTACATATCCAGCCTTTTTCTTGTAGATTCTCCGGACTCGTAGTCCTGGGCCACACTATCCTAGTATCGGGCACTGGCATCTTTCGAGGTGTGGGGGTTTTGAACATGATAATGCTGGCAATATGGATAGGATCTTGAAGTGTAAATAGATGGGTAGATGGGTAGACAGTTTGGATAGCTGCAAGTTACTGAGTACGAAGGATTCATGTCTACTTTTATATTATCTCACTCGAGTGTACAGCTCACTACTGCAGTCCTACTGTATGTATGATAATATTATGATAGGCTTGTTTACATTGGTCAATAGTCACATTGGTTGTCAGGTTTCGGGTAAATAAATAATGTTATTGCAACAATTATGTGATATAATATACCCTTAAAAATGCGTATTTTTGGGCACACTGTGTCGGCCAACCTCAATGGGACAAGAGGACAGAGGCCTTCAAGGCTTGTGCAAGTTAGGGTATCATATTTTTTTTCTATTGAGTTCAAAGTTGTCTTACCCGGCCTTAAAATTCCCTTTGGCCTTCTAGCTATATAAGCTCACTCATTCCCAGCTCTTTCTCCTATCCCTCAATTCACCTTTCGCCGTGCCCTCTTCCTTTCCTCTTATTTACAATCGCCCGGCCGCTGAGTAACCGGTCGCAAAGTCCCGAGAAATCTGCCCATAAAAAAGTAGCCAAAAAGAAAGAAAAAAAACCCCCAGACAACTGAGCAAAATTCATGGATATGCGCGATAGCTTCATTGATCGTGAAGCAGAAATGGATGATGACGATGAGCTGGATCAGGAAGAATTCGATGAGGACACCGGCGAAGTGCGCAGAAAAGCCGACAAACCGAACAAACCGCCGAAAGACTTTGACGATAGCAGCGAGGAAGAGGACGATGATGACGACGAAGAGGCGGCAAAGGTTGTCCCAGCCCCCTTGTTGAGCTATAGGGAGTGCATTTCTGATCAGAGATACAGATTCGCGAAGGCTTTATCGTTGACGATGAGGAAGAAGACGAGGAGGAAGAGCAGGCGGACGGGTCTATGGTTCTGGTCAAGAAGCGCAAGAAGAAGAGGAGACGATCTAATCGCGAGGATGAGGAGGAGGAAGGCCTAGACGAAGATGATCTTGACTTGGTCTTGGAGAATACCGGTCACGAGATTGATAGATCTAGCCAGGTCCGTCTTGTCCAATTCATCATTCCCCCCACCACTACTACAATAGCGTCTCAAACTTACATACTGGATTTTTCTCAAGAGTAAGTTCAAACGATTGAAGCGTGGAAGAGAAGATGCCGAAAAGCGCCGCCGACAACACTCTCGCGACCTAGAAGAAATCTTCTCCGACGAAGAAGACGCACCTGGTGAGCCCGACGATGACGACGAGGGCCTCGATAATCGCCGCGGTGGTGAGAATGAGTTTGAAGACTTCATTGAAGAGGATGAGATGTCCGAAGACGAACGCGGCGGGGGCGGAAGCGACGATGACATGCAAATGGTCAGACGGCGGAGAAGAGAGAGTAATCAGCACCAAGGAAGCTACGCTCCCCAACGCCTAGGGTTACGTGAGGGTGCTATCTCGGATATGCACGATATCTTCGGAAGAGGTGATGAATACGATTTTGCGCTTGTGACAGAGGACGATCCAGAACAAGAAGAGGAGAGTAGGGAAAAGGAGTTGGAGTTGAAGGATGTTTTCGAACCGAGCGAGTTGGCGGAGCGTATGCTTACGGACGAGGATAATGTGATCCGCCAAACTGACGAGCCGGAGCGATTTCAGTTGGCCAGGAGGCCGTTTGCACATCTCAAGATTGGTGAAAGGGAACTCGAGGAGGAAACTGAATGGATCTCCAAGTTTGTTCTAGCTAAAAAGAACTTGCCCCCACACCAAGAGGAGCCTTTGATGAAAACGATCAGGAGTGTGTTAGAGTTCATTGTGATCGAACAGATGGAAGTTCCATTCATATACCAGCATAGGAAGGATTACCTGATCCATACAGAGAGGGTTCCTACGCGTCGTCACAACGATGGGGAAACTGGATACGAGATTGAAGCTACCAAACTCCTCACGCAAGACGATCTTTGGGAGATTCTTGAATTGGACCTTAAGTTCAGGGCCTTCCTTGATAAATGTCGGGCATATGAGAGAACTTATTCCAATCTCAAAATTGTTACGGATACCTCGGATGATATGGAGGCAGAAACTGGACTCCAGCGCACGGAGACTATTGAGCAAATACAGGATCTGCACGATTACATTCATTTCCGCTATCACTCCCAACTGAAAGACATGGCTATCACTAACGGTGAGGGTCGCGGAAACGGCTATAGGAGGCCTGGGAGTAGTAAGACTATCTATGAGCGTATCCGTAATGGAAAGGTTTACGGTATGGTCCGTGCGTTCGGTTTATCTGCAGCGCAGTTTGCGATGAATGTACGCTTCGACCAAAAGCGTGAATACGCCGAGGATCCTCACAACTATCCCCATGCAATCTCAGATCAGTACATCGACGATCCCGAGTTCCCGACTGGGGAGTCGGTATTGCAAGCAGCCAAGCTCATGCTCGCTGAAGAGCTTTTCACAAATCCGACTTTAAGGAGGTCAATGAGAGACAAATGGTTCACGAGAGGCACAATTCACGTTAACGTGACGGAGAAGGGCGTCCGCCAGATTGATGAGCAGCATCAATACTATGTAGACACCCTCTCCGCAAATTTCTCTTAAAATGCTAATTTTCCACAGGAATTCAAATATCTCAGGAATCAAACTATCCAGTCGATTGCAGTACATCCTGCAATGTACCTGCGTATGATGAAAGCTGAGCAAGAAGGCTATGTCAACGTAGATGTCAATCTAGAGAGCGAAGACAAGTTCACTCGGCGACTATACGAGTACATGACATCTGAAAACGTCAGCGATATCGCAGAGTCTTGGAACAAGGAACGAAAGGAAGTCGTTGACATGGCGATGGGAAAGTTTAAGTTAATGTTTCAAAAAGCCATCAAGGACGAATTACGAACTGCCTGCGAGGATTCTATTGCGGCCGATTGCCGTAGATCCTATCTTAAGGTAATATTTCCCCGTTCAATCTCTAAAAAAAACGATGAGCTAATTATTCTTGTAGAAACTCGACCAAGCGCCCTATAAGCCGAAAGCATTGAAACTTGGTGAAATCCCGCGAGTCTTTGCCTTCTCGAATGGATACGGAGAGAGAGGCCGGGATGCTATCGTCGGTGTCTTTAGGGACGAAGATGGAAGGCTTCTCGAGACCGTCAAGTTTACTGATCTCAAGGATGACACGTCTCGAACTAACTTTATTGAAGTTCTCAACCGCCGTAAACCCGATGTTATCGCTGTGGCAGGGTTCAGTGTACAAACCCATAAACTTGTTGAGGAGATTCGTGGTATCGTCGAGGAGGAGGACATTAATGTTGTCGGTGACGAAGTGGACGATAGATCCCCGACTGAGGTGATGTTGGTGAACGATGAGGTAGCTCGTCTATACCAGAACAGCGACCGTGCTGCTCTAGACCATCCGGAACTTCCACCGCTTTCGCGATATTGTGTAGCCCTTGCTAAATATGTCCAGAACCCACTCTTGGAATACGCTGCATTGGGTAAGGATATTGTCTCGATCGCCTTCCACCCAGCACAACAGCTTTTGCCCGAGCACAAGCTCCAGAAAGCTCTTGAGACTGCTATGGTGGATATGGTGAATCTGGTTGGTGTGGATCTCAACGAAGCTGCCAGCAAGCCATATGTTGCAAACTTGCTTCAGTACGTCTGTGGCTTCGGTCCCCGAAAGGCAGTTAGCGTCATGAAGGTTGTCCAAGCAAACGTAAGTCCCAATTTCAATACCCAGCTATTCAATCACTAATTTAGTCAACAGGGCGGACGAGTATCAAGTCGTCTTGAATTGCTCGGAGATCGCGACAGGGGTTTTCTGCCAGTTGTCGGACCTATGGTCTTTATCAACTGTGCTAGTTTCCTTATTATACCCCACGATCCAGCAGACCGAAACTCTGACTACCTCGACAATACCAGAGTACATCCCGAAGATTATGACTTGGGGCGTAAAATGGCCGCAGATGCTCTCGATATCGACGAGGAGGATGTTGCGACCATGGTGACAGAAGGTGGTGCCGGCGCTGTTATCAACGAGCTCATCAACGGGCAGGATGAGAAGGTAAACGAGCTCAGTCTTGAGGATTATGCTGAGGAACTCGAGCGCAACTTCAATCAGAAGAAACGTGCCACTCTCGAGACTATCAGAGCAGAATTACAACATGCTTACGAGGAGCTTCGGAACAAGTACCAGAAGCTCAGCACCGACGAAATATTCACTATGCTCACTGGTGAGACGAAAGAGACATTGGCCGCCGGCATGGTCGTTCCAGTTGCCATTAGGCGAGTTACGGATAGGTATTGTGCTGTTCGGCTCGCCTGCGGAATAGATGGAAATGTCTCATTGGATGAGATGCACGATGGCTCTTCTCATTTTCTCCCAACCAATTTCTACCATGTTGGACAGACGGTACAGGCGAGGATTGAAAAGCTTAATGAGGAAACCTTTTTCTCAGAACTCTCCTTCCGCGAAGACAAGATTAGGAACCCATTGGTCAAGCGGATCGAGTTCTTACCTGACGAATGGGATGATGTACGGGAGGAGCGAGACAAAGCAAGATTGTCAGTGGTCAACCAGGAGCAGACACGCACAGCCAGGGTTATAAAACATCCCCTTTTTAAACCGTACAACAGCAGGCAAGCGCAGGAATTCCTAGCTGGCCAATCTCGCGGCGATGCTATCATTCGGCCCTCTTCCAATGGTCCGGACCATATCGCAGTTACCTGGAAGGTATCCGATGGCATCTACCAGCATATAGACGTGCTCGAACTGGATAAAGACAATGAGTTTACTGTTGGTAAAACGCTAAAGGTATCCGGCAAGTTCTCGTATAGTGACTTGGACGAATTGATCGTCACGCACGTCAAGGCTATGGCCAAAAAGGTGGACGAACTGAGTCATCATTCGAAGTTTATTCAGGGAACAAAAGCAGAAGCTGGTATGTATCCCTTTGTTACAACCACGTTTACACACACACACTCATATTTCACAGAAAAATGGTTAGAAAAATACTGCGAAGCCAACCCGAAGAGGTCAATGTATGGCTTTTGCTTTGACACCCAGCGTCCAGGCTACTTTCACTTGCTCTATAAGGCCGGCGCCAATGCCCGCATAGGAAGCTGGGTAAGATATCTCCTGATGCGATAGCATTCCACATTCACTAACACTTCTCATAGCCCGTCAAAATCATCCCCCATGCCTTCCAGCTCAGGGACACTCCATTCCCAGATGTCATGACACTCTGCAACGTAAGTTTTACCTACATCCCCCCTCCCCTATACCGCCAACGCTCTAACAAAAAGTGATCAGGGTTTCAAAACAATGTTCCACCACAACTCTCAAAAATCCCGATCGCGCATTTAAAGCCTTCGTGGACAAGAAACGCATTTGCTTAATCACCTGCTGTTTTTCGGTTTGGCTTGATTCCCTGTACACAGTTTCATTTTTCAATTCAATGGGCTTCGGAGTTTTTTTTCTTCTTTTTCTTCTTTTCTTCTTTTTTTTCTTTCCTTTTTCTCATTTTCCTTTTTCTCATTCTCCTCTCTATCAATCCAGTTTTCATCGAAAAAAAAAAGACAATTTCTTATCACCTTCACAACCCTAAGACCGAGTAGCTTGGCTTACTCTTTATTGGAAAGAAACCCATAGTGGGAAGGAGGGGAAGGGGGGGATTTAGTTGGACTCTGGCATACTTTATACTTTCATCTCGTTCACCCCCATTCATTTCGCCTTTCTATCCATCTGATAACCCCTTTTGCGTGTATTTTAGTCTACACAATATCATAGTAGCCAGCCAGCCAGTTGGTCGCTTAGTATGATAGTAGCAAAACAAGTGCCCATTGGAAGGGTAGTGAATATAGTTAATTTAGGTTAATCTGCAAAATGGTCCTCACCCTGGACGAAAACATCTCCCCAGGTATGATATGATAGGAAGGAAGCCCATTAGTCTACTCGGAAACGAACAGGGATATATATATATATGACGACTTTTCCGCGCCCGTTCGTCAAAGTGATGATAAAACTTGAGCAAAAAAAAAAATTAAAATTTGAATCCGCAAGAATAGCGATTCCAATCAAGAACTAAACAACTTGGTTCTGCATGCGGCTGAGAGGGCAAGACAGCTCTTTCCGGGGGAGAATATCCCCGACGCCGCATTGATCCCGGAAGCAACCAGGAGAATAGCCCTCCTGGAAACTTTCAACACGATCCTCAGTCCGGGGGACCAACTCGGTTTAAATGCTCTTGAGATTGCCTTTCGAAACGGCTGGAACGAATTCACGGCGTTGAGAGGCAACCAACCACCTCAGCGCCCTCCACCACACGATCCTCCACCTCAAGATCCTCCACCAAAAGATCCTCCACCAAACTGGCCTCCATCTTACGATCCTCCATCTTACGATCCTCCACCTTACGATCCTCCACCAAACAATCTTCCACCACACGCCAAGCACCCACCTCATTCCCCACAGTCGGCGAAGACGCTGTGGCACCGAAAGACGCAGCGCCTGTCACGACCACCCACGGCTTCGTTACAGCCACCATTGACGACAACCTTGTCACCTTGGCCTACTCTGGCGAAGTCGTCCCCCTCCAAACCTTAGCCGATCACAGGCCTGCCCCAAGTAGCTTTAAACCTGCCGCGCTTGCAGCGCTTGCGAGTGACGATGAAACAAAACTTTTCGGTGAACTTTTGGCGCTAGCGCCATCCGTCTTTGAAAGCCTCGAACTCGGGTCTCACACCAATTCAGAATGTTGAAATCCATCATCTTACTCTGCCTCGCCGTTCATATGGGCAGTGCCCACTGGTCTGGTCATGAGCAGGAGGGCATCACCGTATCCTCGTTCGTCAGACCTCGAGGTCAGCGACCCTACTAGACCCACACCATCAATAGAAAGACTACTCCAGTATCTTCTAAGCTTTGGGGTGACACTTCAACTCGGCTTTGCCTTTTTATTTCTTCTCTGCCTTCATCTCCTTCTACCAATCCCGGCCAAAAGAATAAAGTCTGGTGTGCGGGAGGAAAGAAGGGTTGTATTACGACTGCGAATGAGGACATCTACCGACTACAAGTACTGAGTTCGGTATCGGGTATCGCTTCCAAGGGCCAGTAACGAGGTGGTAACGGAGGGGCGTTCCCACTTAAAGTGGTGGATGGGGTGCTCGGGGTTTTGAGCGACGAATGTGAGGAAGCTTTTTGATCAGCCGGAGTGAGTAGAGTAGAAGTAGAACTCCCAAAAGGAAAGGAAGGAGGTGGAGGTGTGTTGTCTTTTACCCTATAATATTATCATGTCCATCGCGCTCCCGCGCGAGCACCATGCCCACGCCCCCCGGTGTTATCATACCGGAAACTTGCAACGGCTTCCTCCCCTACAAGCCGGGTATAGTACGATAGACCGGTAATTCCATTCTTCATTCCCCCGCCATTTCACAGGGAAATACCATTTCCTGCCATGTTGGATGGGGTCTGCCTCTAAGATTACGGTATCAGAATCCCGGACATGTGTAAAAAGCACTTTTATGATAAGCTACCACTGTTTGCAGCGTGGGTATGATATCAAGTGTTGCACGGGTACTGTACTCGAGTAGTGATGTGGATTGGCAGGAGGAGGAACTGGTGGGGATTTGGGGGGCTTCTTATCACTGGCGTCCATACTGGCATGCCCGAGTACGACGAGTAATTTACCTATCTATCTCAACTGGGTTCATCCTTTGCCTCTTTTGCTTCTCTCCTGTGTCAATCAATTTACACCGTATCGATTCACGTCCCATTTTTTTTCCAACTTTTGATCTTTTTGGTATATCGAGACGGTCATGATCGCAATTAGACACCTGGGATATTTACATACAGCTCGGTCGGCACACCCATCCAATTAGTGAACGAAAAGGCTCAGCGAACGTTCACTCTAGCACCTCACCTACGATACTTGTACTCGTACAGTACAGTACCATCATAACCCCCCCGTCCCTTCGAACCTAACCACCACTAACGTATCCCACAGGGATACCGGATATCACCGAGAAGCCGGATGTCTCACCGCGAGCCTCAATGCAACCATTCTATCAATCATATATTATGAAAACCCAACATTTTAACTCCAAAAAAATATGAAAATAAAAGCAAGAAACCCAGTAAATGTATCTAGATAGGTGATTAGCTTTAAATAGTATATAGGGAAGGTGAGAGTGAAAACATACCAAAAAAAAAAAAAAAAAAAAAGAGACAGAGAGAGACGGGCCACAAAAGAGAAGTAAAAGGTGAAATTTAAGGGCAAGAGCAGAGGCACATCCCTAATGGGTGGTCAGGAAGCCTGTGATTGGGGTTGGTAGGAGTAGAGAGGAGAGGAGAGAGTATTGGATGGTGGGAAGGGGTGGGAGCAGGGGTGTTGGAGAGATCTGAGAATTCATAACCATCCTCCAACTCGGAAGAGTTGCTATGAAGCTCAATGACTTCCAGAGAATCTACAAATTGGACCCTGAGTGCCAAATGATGACCTGAGGAAGATGTTGCCAGGGTAGAAGGAGGCAAAGGGGCCATTTGTTTTTTTGGTAGATGCCTGATTTGGCTTTTTCCGATCATGGGCCATCTTCTCCTCCGTATGCTGAATAATTTCCTCTTCAGTGATAATCTGTACCTTAGACAGCACTCGGCGATCTGCTTTAGCTGCCCACTTGTCCTCATAACCTTACTGGAGTCTTTGTGTCTCAACTTTGTCAATTTCCACCTCTGTAAGTACACACTCAGTAAGATCTGCCAAGCAGAGCACAACTGCAAGATAGGATTCGCGAGAGCTTGTTGGAGAAGAGGGGAAAAGATTTGTAGCTGCTAAAGCTTGCTGGCAGAGTTAGTGGCGGTTGTGAGGAGTGGAAAAAATTGTGGCAGGGCAGTTTGGAGTAGTGGTTTTGGTGACGTTTATCACCTTTACTAACACTTTATTTGGATTAAAAAAAACTATACTTGTTGCCTGGAAAGTAGATTGAATTGTTTTAGGCAGGAAGGTAAGAGCATGAGCTTCACTATAGAAGGTCCAAAATGTCACTTTTTTTAACCTGGTTTGATTATCCCGCATGTGGGTATCAGCCACCTTCCCATAATGGTACTGGAGTAGACCAAAAATTCCAACATCTAATGGTTGCAGTAAGTGGATAGAGTAAGTAGGAAGACAGATAATCTGAATATTCTTTGCTAAAGTAAACTAACAGAACTAATATGTAATATGTGACCCATGTCTATTAAGGATAAGTAGATGAGAGTGCTCGGTATAGATCTTAGGCTTAAAGTGCTCACTCAGCCTGGCTAGTCCAAGTTCATCATCCGTCCATCCATTTTTGCTATAAGCAAACCAAGTCTTAGGATCATCAGTTTCCAGATACCAGTCTATATAATACCAGTGGCCTTTTCCTTTGTAAACAACAAAGGGGGGAAGGGCCACTCCAACTGCTGAGACTGATTCCAAAACTGTCAACATCTTCTGGGATCTATCTTTTCTTTTATGCTAATTGCACCTTGCTGTCTGGCAGATCACATTTGCCCAAGAAGAGAAGCCAAGGATAAATCCTTTTTCATCCATATTCCAGATATTCTCTGGTAAGAAATGGTGACTTCGCAGCAGTGTCTGAATTACGAAGGGTAATAGTGTTATTGGCAAAGACTCTTTGCTGATCGATTTGCGTACTAATCTTTTCTGCAAGCTGCAGATGGCGATTCAAGAAGCGTGTTATCCAGTTCTTACCCAAAACAGCTAATTTGAAGTTTCCTTCTTGCTCAGCTCTCTGGCAAGCCAGAACGTTGGCTATTTCCCTCAACATATCCATTCTCCTTGGAAATTCCCAATTATCAAGCTGCTGACACCACTGTTCCAGAGCCTTTTTCAGCCATGGGAGGAAGTTTTTGCTCATCTGAATGAGCCTTTTGTTGCTCTCTTACTCCCTTCCATCGGCCGTTCAGTATGGATGCTGCAATACCGTGCTCCAATGCGAGTGTTACCCATGGGGTGCCTTCCTCCCTCCTGTCTGTGCAGCAATGCTGCCTGAATCTGCTCCTCTCTTTCACTTTTGGTTACCTTTCTGGGCTTCACTTGTGCCATTGTTGTACAAGGAGATGTTCCTGGTGGTTTGAGTTCTTGGAACACGACTTATAATATTTAAATGCAGGGTGCCTCACTGGGCTGACTCATCATTTGAGACATCCGGCTTTCCCGTGATATCCGGTTACCATATGGAATACGTTATGTCATGTAAAACAGAGAAGGCACGATCACTACTTCTTGCTCTCAGTCTACCATATGTCTAGCCTCCTCTTTACCACTGAGATTTTATGCTTGTATCATAGAGTGTCCGCACAATTGCACCCTGGGGAAATCGGAAAAACTATCTCACACCAGCGCCACACCAATCCCGCCTACCACCATAATATACTCGTACGAGTACCGTTATCGTATCATCACAACACATAAATTTATTAATATCCTATCCGTCGCGGATCAGGGGGGCTCTTGTGAAACCGTGTTTCATGCGAATGACGAAGGTGCCGGCAGCCAGCCCATTCCCGCACCAGCCAGCCAGCTAGCCAGAACAAGCACGAGCAAAGCACTTGTGCATTGCCCAACTTTGCGGAAGAAGTGGTTGAGAGGAAGCAGGAGTGTCAAAATGATATTTTCTTGCGGGGCCCCGTAGGTGTGGTAGGTTGTATGAACTGCCGGTACCGGTAATGTACCGTACAGTACGAGTACTGTACTGTACTCGTACATTTATTTGTTTCCGAAAGTGGAGAAAGGGTACGGTAGTTGTCAAATACTGCAATGCCCCGCCATACGCCATGCTGTTCCTCCATGTGCTCGTACTGTATCATACAAGTACCGGTACTCGTACTTCCCTTCCTTCAAGTCAGGTAGGGGTAGGGTGCGGGGGGGGATGGAGCGTCTCCTTCTAGATGGATAGCAATCGCTACATCAGTTCAGTTCTCATCGATCAGAAGCAAGTGAGAAGAGATGATGATATGGCTTTCCCTACCCTTACAGGTGCATTGAGAATGCTGAACACTGGCCCTTTTGAGCAATCATGATGTGAAAAACCTTCGCGCTTGAGAAGTGGTTTACTGATAGTGTTAGACTAAGAATACGAGAAGACCGGTACTGCTCAGGCATGGCCATTATGGAAATGAGATTGTGTAGATTTGCTCCCAATCACTCAAATACCGTAGATTGGTGCTCAATAATCTAAACTGCTCTAGATGTCTCGGCGGTTTAGGAGATGACCTGGTGAGATACATTCTTCCTTTGGAATAGGTCATGGTTTAGGATGGTGGTGTGGTACTGATCCATGCTGTAGACTTTTAGTTTGAACAACGATGTCAAACGTGAAGGTGCACTCTGCGCATGCCGACATGTCACCCAGCCCAGCACGACTACTCGAGTATGGTTTTACCGACGTCAGGGCATTAGGAACAAGTGGTGGAGTATCCCCACACCTTGATCCTTCAAACTGCTAGAGTACAACATCGAATGCTGACCTACTGGATTTACAGAAAGTTGCCACAATCACCAATCCATACTGTTCAAATGTTTCGCCTATTAACAGCCCTCTTCATCCAACCGGTACCCTCCTCTTTTAGCCATGTATCCGCTGGTATCGTCCTACTCCTGTTTTTCAGTGGCCAGTCCGTCCGGCTTTGCGTACGGCCGGACTACGGGAGAGCGGCTTTTCAAAACCAAAGCCTAGCCTAGCCCGGGCACCGCCGGGGTTTGGCGGCTGTGAATAATTTCGACCAGTCTGATCCAGGCCTTTCAAAGCTATGGCCGGGCTTGCTGCTTGGGATCGCTGCTTGGGAGGGCTGGGCCACCTTTGTCCTCAACTGCCGTGCAAATGATGTCAAGCTAATCCATGCACAGCATGAAGGCAGGCTCGATGCAGTTTACGAGCATTTGATAGCTCAGAGGACTTACCGAACTCAAGAGGGTTTCCTTCTATATCCATCAGAAACATATCGTGGTAAGCATATCCTTTTATTTGAACTCCATTTGATCACAGGCTGACAATGGAATTTTATTAAAGAACTTGTTCGTGAGTGTGCCACAGCCAGAGCGGCGATTGTTTGTACCAATTACTGTTGCCACCCGAACAGCATTGCAGGAGGATAAGGGGAAGGGGTTGAATGAGCGAGTGGGTGGGTGGCTGGTTCTGTGCTGCCAATGGGGGTGGTGGGGAGACGAAATACCATAGATTCTGCTGTAATTGAAATGCTTTTTACTTTTTAGAGCAATGGGAATCAAGGAATTGTCCCAGTAATGTTTTACCAAGCGTCTAGTGATGCTAATATGACTTTTTTTTTTTTTGGTAGGAGGAAAATACCCCTAGCCCCACGAATTATTGAGGGCAGAAACAAGAGAAAACCCAAACACTTTTCAGACACGTTTAGAGACCTCATGCGTACTGTACGGCATCATACTGTCGCAGTGGTGGACGTGGCGGGGTATGGTACTAAAGCTTGAATTCAATATGATATGTATGATACTATAAAGGGGTTAAGGGTTATAGCGTACAGGTAACTATATTGCTGTTAGAGAGTCTGAATGGCCATTGCTCTGCGTATGATATTTGTGTGTGCGATGCCTCTTTGCACCCCCCACTACAAATTAATCAAGCTGTCTTCTACCTCACCTCCTCTACTGTGTCCCTATGACGGGAGTGGACGACGGCGGTTTTATTCCCGTAAATTATACTATCCCAAATGACTGCTCTGTTTTTATCTCTTCCTCCTACAGGCAGTGACTGTGTGATACGCATGGGGTCCACTTCTATTGTGATACCACTGAGCAGTGTTTACATCTTGAGGGTGAGTTAGGTGAACTTTTGTTTGGTTGGGCAAAACTGCGTATGTAACCATAGTAATGGCCAAGATTAGCTCCTTTTTTTTTTTTTGCGGGGGGGGGGTTAAAGAATTATCTGATATCATACGGTCCACAGCAGAAACTCGAATAATTGAATCCTGTGCTATGAAGTCCAAAATCGCCTTGTATGGATAGGGAGCAAAAAAAATAAAGCAAAAGCACAACCCCTTTTCCCCTTCCTCGACCTTTCTGAGAAAGGAAAGCTCACAGACATAATCTAGCACCCGGCTCAATTATTCAAGTTTCTACGTGTTGTGAGAGTATTGAATGGAACGATGATATGGCGAAGTGAATAATTGCTTGAGAGACTCGAATGCTTGACTATCTCAACTGGAAGAGCAAAAGACCCTAACTATCTACTGCTGAGAGCGAGGCAAAAAAAGTCAAGTGAACAATAACAATAACAAAGGAAAGAAAAAGGAGAAAGAAGCAAGGGGGTATTATTAGGGGTGGACCAGTGATAGAGTTTGATGTAAAGGAAAAAGTCTATCGTAGCGTGATACCATAGTAGTATCAGAAGCATGTTTCAACAATGTTGTTGGAAATTGAGGAAGACAGACAGGATAAAACCGGTTGTAGTTGCAACAGTAATGACTGAAAGGTGGGTTTTACACAGTGGATAGAGTTGGCTCTGATGGTAATGAGGGAACCTTGTATTGTATGTGTGTGAACAATAGAGAAAGAGGAGTGAGGAGAGTTTCATACAAGAGGTGTGGAGTGGAGTTGGTTGACTTCTTAAGAAGGAAAGAAAGGAAAGAAAAGAAGAGAAATAGGGAGGTGAAAACTTTTCACTGCTTACGCATCCTCATATGAGAGGTACGCACACTACCGTAGTTTCCAGCTACGGGTACTTAACTGCCATTTTCAACAAATGTTATCCAAAGAGTAGCGAGTGATCGACGGTGATCTGAATGGGTCTAGCGACCCCAGGTAGCCACACAAGCATCCCAGCTATAACAAATATCTCTCTCTTAAAAAAAAAAAACCCCCTCTTCACAGAAGCTGTTGGAAACAAGGCCAGTACAATACTCGGCTCAAGCTGTGCTCTGGCTGTACCTCTCATGGAAGATATCCCCCATTCAGATCTATCCCAGCCAGCCTTGCCAATTCCCGGCACTTTTACCCAGCACCCAGTATCATGCCGGCAGCGATCCTAAGCGGCCAGTCCGACTCAATGCTAGACATTAGGGTCGACACTCTGGCCAATCCTGTGATGGTTTTGAAGACACTAGGCCAGTCCGTCTTAAATGCTGCCGACCGTCAAAGTCTGTGGGCCCCAGACAGGCTCCAAGTCGAGGGGTTAGGCAGCCCGGGGGAAGTAGCCAGGTTGTTGTTGGTGGTCCTCGCCTGGATGAGAACAATAAAAGCAACCTGTACTACGCGGTATTTCTGTAGCTCTTCTTGGGGTGGGTCAATGTCGTCCACTTATCCACACTTTCAATATCCAAACTTTCGTTAACTGGGATCGTCATTTGGCCGTTTTACGCTCGCTAAACGGTCTTATGTCGGAGGAGGAGGGTGATGTCTTAGCCTCAGCCCTTTTCATCGCTCTTCGACTAAGTTACAGGCAAACGGGAATCCTTGAATATATATGAATCCGAGAACTCTTGCGTTCCATCTACTTCCTATTTCATCATCACTTTCCCTTTGATAATACTACCCACCCCCCTTTTCTTTTTATCTTACCTCCTCTAATAACATCGCTTTTTCTCTCCTCTCCCCTTCTCTTCACTGTAGCTTGTCTTCTCTTCTGCATGCTACTATTACCCCCCTCAGGCTCGCAAATTTTTCTTCTTTGTTCTTTTTGCAAGAGATAAGGAGTTCTGGATATGTCCTGCTTGTTCTCATTACTCCTTGTTCATGTCAAAGTATTGAGCATCAGTGATTCACAATACAAATAAAGCCCCTACTACCGGTACTCCTTCGACTATGCAATTGGCACAGTGTACAATAGTTTATCACAGCTGCATTCAAAAAAACACAAAAAAAACAACCTTTCCCGTCCCTTGGACAATTACTTCGTACTAACGATTTTCAGGCTTGGTAGGCAAACTGTGGATATCTTGTCGACATCAATGCGTAAAGTTCGCCCTTTGCAGGTCCCTTGATTTTGTCTGGGATCAGGCATTACGTGCGATCTTGTCCGCCCAAATTATATTTTACGTGGAGGTTCCTCGCTTCTGGCTGTATCCGATCGCCTCGCGAGGAAATTACTTAACCGCCTTGCATATCTCACCGGGAAATAGCCCACAAACTAGAAATCGCCCACATGTGGCGACGAGTGGAGACTGAAGTTAAATTTGAACAACTCTGCGAATAATTATGAAACAACCTTGAAAATTGGTCAGCAAGTGCTTTTAAGTATGGAGAATCTAAATATGTAATTCTTATTTAATAGGAAGTTGTTTTGTATAAAGTCTTTTTCAGACTCATGATATCAAACAAATTTCCAATTACACTGAATTGATATCTACTGAAAATATCAGGAAGGAAGAAGAAATATTACAGTATATACTCTTGGAGAGTAAAGTGTATCAGTCGCACAGTTGATGCCTCCCCACTCACAGCAGTGATCCCTTGGCAAAATTCCACCAATTTAACATCGAAGGAACATTCCTGGTATTGAGGCCTGTAGTGTGTAGCTCGTCAGCCGCCCCACATGACTGATCAACATCACAGCCAGCACCCTGAGTCTCGATTTATCCCAACCCTTCGCCTTAATCCGTTCTATCGTCCCATTGTAAGCATCTCCCAACTCCAATCCATCTGTCATTTTGCTGACCCTTTCTCATCCCTGATATGTTGTCGATTCTAGCAAGATTGCCTCAATATTTATGGAAACGAGTAGAAACCTAAATATATCTATTAGCTCAGAAGATGGGATGGTGTTCTGACCATGATTTTTCCGCACACATTTCCGATATATTTTCGGGAATCTTCCCCAGAATCTCTTCCTCCAGACCCTCGTCCATGGTACCTGGTGTTTCGTCCTGGCCAGGCCTAATACCAAGGTATCTAATGGTATAGTTTTTGGTGGGACCTACGGATATACTTATCACAAGTCCCACAGGGTGCTTTTTCAATCTCAGCTCGAATTCCGCAAGTACTATGATGAGAATACCACTAGGACTTCCACCCCCCCCCCATTGGATTACGGGGAGGAAAACACAGCGAAAAGATTCACTTTCAGCACTCATCTAAGGCTGAGGAAGACCTTACTAGGAGAGGCAGCTCCAATGCCCTAGCGGGATTCTAAATTATTACAATTCTTATGGTATGGCCTTCAAATTACAGATATGCGAGTGCCCGTGAACTTCTCAAGGATTTAATTCAGCGAATGAAGGAGCCCAACTCGTTTCACCCCCGCACATTCGCCCAGAGTGTCAGCGCACATGGATGTGGGCTGCAAGGGCATGATGGCCGGTAGAATCTTCACGATATCATCGAGTTAAAGTGAGTTCCCACAAATGGTGTTTTTCTGGTCTAGGAAGGCCCATGATATATCCTCAGGAATCCACTCCATTCTGCTAACTATCTATTTCAACAAGGAACTAGCATACTGGCCGCAGACTGCCCCGGGCCGCAAAGGAAGGGAAAAAACAAGTACCCGCAGTGCTTTACCCTCCAGTCTGATCGCACAACTTGTCCACACCACCAGAAAACTAACATCGCAGCTTGTTAGCAAGGGCTTTCCTCCTTCTCTCCCGGGATAATAATCCCCGTTACCTGGTAAATGTCTTGCTGACCCCCAGATATCCATGGCAAAAACTAGACGCATTATCACCTTTGATTTTTTCACTCGGTCATGCCAAATTCTGAACTTCTTCGATTTGCACCAGCCATTCATTCCCCCACACTTTCTGTGTGGTACTCTTGAGTGTCCCGATGCCATAGCTTGGGCTGCTGGGTGACAGCCAGGCTAGGAGTTGAGACCGATCGTCCGGAATGATATAGTTATTCCATATTCATGGAGTTACCAGCATTTTAGAAGTTGGGATGATCATTGGTAGTATATTGGAACATCTTCTGGTCTTTGCTTGCCCACACTATTGTGGAGGAGACGTTATTTAATTTAGAAGGCCAGCGATATCCCCGAAAACTGGACAAAAGTGAGGGGTGTGCTGGTGTCAAAGCAACGTTGCAGATACCAGTGCCGTACCACTATACCACTACTTTCATCCCGGGAGTAGGAAAAGGTTTGGCAAAGTCCTAACTTCCAACCGCATAGAAAGTCTGAGAGCAACATCCCACAGAAATTCTGGACAAGTTGATAGGACGCCGAGAATGGTAAGATGGCGGGGGTCAGGTTGGGGTTGCACTGGGTGGGAGGCGCTGACTCATAAGCACTTCCCGTTATCCTACCATCCTCGTCGCTCTATTAACTACCCATAGTTTAAAGAGGATCTCTGTGCTATTGCCCAACAGATTATATTGATCACCAAATGCTATGAATTTTTTTTTGCCAAGACTGTACTCGAGTGCTTGTACTCTTCTCATCAATGTTAAGACATGATATCGCATTATAACTCTACCCGCTAACACCTAATTGTCAGTGAATTTCATTGGTCGGAAAGTAGGGGGTACCCAGGTGGTAGAACTGGCAGAGCATGCAAACCCCTACGACATAGTGCTGGTACATGAGCTACGATATACCGTAAACCATTTATTTGCAGTGCCGGAGCGTTTTTAAAAGAACTTTTACTGCATACCGCCCAGATCCGAGAAAAGGGCCAATTTTTGATGGTATGACATGATAGGCAATAGCAGTCTTTTCTAAAAACACTTCGACATTACGGGTAGAGGTAAACCAACGCACGCGATTCACGTCCCCTTACCTTCTCACCTCTCATCCCCCTCCCCACGCCATGGCGGGATGTGCGACTCCCATTGCATTTGACGTGAGGCTCCACACAAGCTCTCCACGCCTTTGCCTAGAAAACCGAGCCTCAAGACCCCGTATTCCCGGAGCCCCACTCCCTGCCACATCTGCCCCCGGTACACACTCTAACTCCCTTCAGAAGTGATATGCTAATATTGTGCCCATCAAGTCTGGTAGCTGTCAGACAGCAAGCAAGACAGCAGCACTGCGGAATGAACAAGAGAGTATTAGGGGAGTCTAAATTTCAATCTCGAACACCCGTATCAAAGGTCATGTGTTTGATTTTTCCTGGGTTTAATAAGCGTTAGAGAGTTTAGAAGGGCAAATCAACTGGTAAAAAAAAGGTTGTCAGAATTGAGTTAACCTCAAATGTACTCAGAATGTGATGGAGAGGTTGAGCTTCCGGCTCCTTTGGATGGCCTAGGTATGAAGCCGTTTCGCAGTAGGTATCATACAAATATAGAAGAGAAGCCATGACCATAAATGTTCGCATATAATACCGTATTCCGCAATCTTGGTTACCGGTAGCACTTGTTACTGCAAAATCCTGATTTCCAATTAATTCAATTTGTTATCTCCTCCTTCATACCACTATTAAGAGATAAGGAATTATTTCTCGCCCATGCTAAACCTGAGCGACCAACGGTGACCCAGCTTAGAATCTGATTCAATCATGGCAACAAAATTCATTGCCCCACCCCATTTTGCACCAAAAGTACCTAATTTTACACCGCCAATACTCACCTAAAAGCAATACAGAACCGATGAAATCAATACCATAACGTGGGCAATTACCCAGACTTTCTGTGTAGGTATCATACCATGAGAATTTTTCCCATTCCGCCATCATGGCTGAGAGCGTAGGGGCCCAAATTGAACATGGTTGCAATGTACTGTACTGTATGGTGCCGGGCAGTCAAAAACCGCTAAACATTGGGCAACGCGATCAACAACACGACGGTAACTGTAGATATGGGAAATCTTCTTGATTTGATAGTTATATTGAATAGCAACTAGTAAAGAAATTCACAAGGAAATCACCCAGAAAAGGACTTTTTGATGAGATATTGATGTGAAAAAATAGCGCATTTTGTATGACACCGGATGGGTTAGCGTAATGAAAAAAGGTATGGTGCCAAGTTGCCAAAGAATCCTATTCGAGAAAGATATGATACCTTAATTCCTGTTATAACAAAGTTGGTCAGGTAAAGGGAAAAATATCGCTGGATAAGGGGAAAAATGAAACAAAGAACGCGAGCAAGACTCAATCCACATCCACCCCAAGCATTCCTGGCCCACTATGCATTTAAGGATTGAGCACTATGCTAACCAAAGTCATCATAGCATATCACTCGGTCTCCAACTTAGTTGGTCGAGGGGGAACGGATTTTGATTGTCCGGTACCATAGATACCTTTTACAATATACAGGAAAAAATAAACAAAATTGGAAAGACCCTTCACCCTCTTTTATTATTTTTAGTATTATACCATGGATAGTGACAATACAGCTTGTCACTCATGTGTGATAATATCCAAATGGCTCTAAAGGGGCTAGCAAATTTTCCCATTTTTTGTAGAGCAAAAAAGCTCCGGTTTTACAAAGTGAAAACACTCATTCTTGGTATAGAATCGGGGGGGGGGGACTAATTTTGTCGCAAAGATTGTATTTTGAAATCTTTCAAAATATTGTTGGCAGGTAGCCCTGCTGTGGTAAAATAAATCTGATATCCGCCCTTTCAGAGCCCAGTGGAAGTTCCCTGACGAGAGTCAATTTCTCAGAGCAAAATAATTTAATGGATAATTTCGACTTCCTATGTTCCCGTTGAGGGTGGCCAAAGCGGAGAATTTACCTGGCGGGATGCTCAGTTCCCTCTGACGAGGGAAGCCGGACGTTGGGTGCTATCGTACCGGATGAGATGAACCTGTCGTCTAGCCGGTGCTGGAGGGTCTGAAAGCCTGTTTGGCTCATCGCGAGAAGACATGTATCTCGGAGCTCTATAGTGCCATCAGACAACATACCGTCCCCGCAGTTTTTGTGGTGCAGAATACACGCCAAGGTGGAGGATGGAAGGGACTTCTTGCATCCTTTGTTAACTGATTTACTGTATATTAGAATCTATTAAGAGAGAAATTGCTAATCGATTTGAGGTTGTGACGTTGATATTCAAAGGCTTCTTTAACCTCTCACGCATATTAATCGGGTTACTGACTTTACAAATAGGCTTCTTTGAAGTGGTCCCTTCCCTGAAGAGATCGCTTATCACAGCACTCTCCGAACTCTTAGAGTTCTCGAATGTGGATAATATCTGAGGATGAATCCACGGGATTGAAGGAGAAATTTTGCCCAACCTGAGAGGCCGCAGTCATTGACTTAACCTGAGTAGCTTGGGTCGGTTTTTATGCCCTCATATGGTTATCTATGTGGGTTCAGAGCTCTCCGGGTACCCGCGTTTCTGAATGAAACGAAGGTAGGGATTGGTTATATGATTTTGGTCGCCTGTTTGCTGGTGGTTTCTCCCGGCTTGACAATGATATACTCGCTGTTGCACATTTTACTGGTAGACCCACATTCAGAACTTTTGGCCATAAGACCCCATGCGCCAGGCATGGTGAGTTAGAGGTGCCTTGGCAGGAGATCCCGTCGAACGCGATTTCCAAGCACATCTTACAAGCAGCTCCTTGAGGATATGTGCCAACTCGGGATTTCCGCTGTTGGTGGCTCAGGTAACATCGTAGAGGCTCCATCTATGTCCGAAATATTGGCGTCTAGGTTCGTCCACCGCCGGCTCGATATTTGATTCGTACCGACTTGGATGAGAGCCATCAGGTGAGACAACCCGCGATTGGCCAGATGGGTCAGCTCAGTATCGATTCGAAATCATTTTAGAAGCGGTTGCTCTTGAATATTCGGGGTATCATTAGTGATAGGGTACTCGGATTGACGCGGCTCCTAGATATCAGGATCTATACGGTACCTATTTACTCCGAGGGTAGCTCGCCGGAGATTGGAAGTGAATTATCTTCACAGATTACTATTACTCTGTGGACAGAGTTTTATGAAGGGGGGATGTATGCACAGGTTACGAATTCATTTGGTATTATCGGTCGAGCTCCATTAAGGTAAGAGAGAGGCATAGAGCATGCCCAGTCCCGCTCTCTCGCTAGCACCAATTGATAAATTCAAGAAAGTGTTTGGCTCCCCCGTTCCCCTGTACTGTACTTGAGTAATAGGTTCTATTTGTTCGGAATTTTCTGAATTCGGAACTGCTACCCTAGAGCACCAAGGCTATCCTTAGGCACACTATGCCTTAGGGTATCTAAAGCTATATATCCAAATTGCGCCTTCGATTCAGCCCTATGAAAGAAAAAGAAGGGGGCAAAACGAAACAGGAGGATAGAGGTGAAGACGTTGGGGCGAAGAAGGAGAATAACGAAAACCAGTGCGGTCCAAAGGGCAAGGAAGTGGGGCTCGAGATAGAAGACGCGAGCGATAATAGAGGCGTGAGGGCTGATGAAGAAGATGAGGTTTGGCCATAGGTAGCGAAAGGAATGGACTCACATGTTCCTTCAGTTGATACACCGGACTGAGCGGAAGATCTTGAACTCGATAGTAATGAGAATGGAGGCGAAGGAGATGGAGTAAATATGGACATCTCAGATATTGCGGGTGAGAGAGAGCTTACACTGCTAACTCAATCTCATCTTCCGTTAAATGTTTTTCCTCTTCTCAAATAATAGCATAAGAGTTTCTAACATCAAATTTTCCAATACTGTTATTTCTACTACCATATTTTATATTTTATATTTTATAAAATTTGCAGTAAGGGAAATAGTGAAAAATACTATAATAATATTATCATAATTGACAGGGAATTAATATTATTTCATTGACTATAACTATAATACAATAATATAAAAGATAAATAATTTGTATAATAGAGGGTTTCTATCATAATAATATTATATTATTATAAAAATACAAGAAAATTATTATAAGATTTGTTTTTTTCAAAAAGTACAGGTATTTAGTTCTATAAAAAGTAACAATAGACATACTACATAGATGAGCAGATATTTACAGAATAATAATTTGATAATAAATTATTATATAAACAAGAATAGTAAAAACTTACTTTTTTAAATTATTATATAATATTAACTATTATACATGGTATTAAAGCTACTAATAACTTAAACATTTTTTTTTCTATTCTATTATAGCTCTATATATTACTAATAACTAATTTCCTCATATTGTAATGCTAATGAAACCTAATTTCTATATTATTTTATAGATAAATATTTTATATTTTAAATTTTAAAAAAGCCAGGATTTGTATATACAGTATTTAAGGCCTAATAGACTTAAAAACTTCTAATATACTGATAGATAAGAGTAAAAATAATATTTAAATTACTTTAAAAAAAGTAATATATTGTATCATATATAAAGAACTAT
Source organism: Tuber melanosporum (assembly GCF_000151645.1). NCBI lineage: Eukaryota > Fungi > Ascomycota > Pezizomycetes > Pezizales > Tuberaceae > Tuber > Tuber melanosporum. The sequence continues at coordinate 54,274 of NW_003298902.1, forward strand.
TAGGTTATTATCAGAAAGAAAACTTATACAATACCAGCATGTCACAGATGTTTCCTATAGAATACTACTCAATGTTTCCATATACTAGCGTACTAAATGGTTTAGAACTAAAATAGGCTTTGCTCAATCAACTAACATAAAAAAAAATAACTATTACCCCAATAACAAGCAATGACAATGGTTTCCTTTCTAACAGACAGGAAGAGTAAAACAAAACAAATAGTGAGATTATTTTGTAGCATAAATAGCGAGGAAAAAGAAGTATTTAGGTCTTTCAATTGAGAATTGAAAGACTTGTCAGCCTGAGAAAACCTCAAATTATGAATTTTTTTTTTAAATACTTTTCTGCTAGTCTTCCAAACGAAGCAAAAATGCTAATTGAAATCAGAGCTCTGTTTACCACCTGGAGGAGCTAAGGGCGAAGGTAGAAAACTGGTCAATTGAAGAACACTTTCAGTTTATGTTGACGTATAAAGACCAAACACGGGCAGATTATCGATGCAAATACCATAACTCAGGATACATATAGCATGTATATGCCTCAATAGGTCAACATAGTAACATTCAAGTCGAGAAAGTCAAACAGGAATACTAATGTGATTGAGTACATGAAACGAATCATCAGGTATCCAATATCCAGTCTTAGTTATGATTCGTTGTTCCTTTCTACCTGTTTGTCACTAAAAGTACTGAACCGCAGGAGATAGTCGACTGTTTGAGAGTTCACTATCATGTTAAAGTGAACTATAAATCAACTCGAATAATGAAATCTACTTTGGTTAAAGACTGACACGAACACCAATGTTATCAATTTACCAAAATTTCTACCTATATTGCACTTGTTAAATAGTAAAACCCAGATATCCATATTGACCTAATCACAATCAAGATCCCAGAAGAAAACAATCAAAATACTTCCCAATGGTTATTTATCTGTTCAGATGAATCTCAATAATTCTTTATACATATATGAAAGTCCCTAGCGGTCGATAGAGCTTTCCTAAAGGCACAATTGATTCAAATCCTTCTGTTTGCTATCGGTATTAATGGAAATAGTGAGAACCTTTTACTAGTATAGGGTGTGGTCAAAAGCAAAAACACAGAATCATGGACTTGGGTTTTGCAAAATTTGAAATCCGCCATTACAGAAATGATTGGAATGACTTTAATAAGCGATCGAGATAAATAGTTACTGGCAGCTGACCGTGCAGTATATGGAAATAGAATAAATCGGTTAATTTTTTGCTTTGATTTGAAACAGAATTTCTGCAAGTGCTATGGTGGTCAGTTAAGTACCTATTTCTGGCAAGCAGTGAATTCTAAATCACAACAAGACTTTACAAGACATATAGAGGACTTACAGTAACAAAATCTAAATATAGCAGAGTATCTGATGAAGATTGACCTTTCCCTTTAGGTAGCAGCCTATTATCCAGCACTGTACTATAGCCAGAAAACTTCGAATATCATTGAGTCTATGATTTGTGTCTTTCGAGAAGACCGAGAATTGTCAATATTCGACTTGCTAAACGAAATTTGGTACTATATGATAGATCAATGTTACCGATGATACACTCAAGCCTCTCAGCTCAAACTTAGCCACCAACTTCAGACTGACTATTGCCTTACCCAATTGCAGGAAAGCAATCAATAGACAGTGCAGAATCAGGTATACATGGTAACAGAGGTTGAGGGGAAAGTTCAGCGAATGAATGGTGGGATATATCTTGTAAATCTAGAATGCCGGATATGTTCTTGTAGTCATTTTCAGTCGAATGGAATTCTGTATTGTCTTGCTTTCTCCCTAATTCGACAAAGACCAAACCAATGACTGAGATTTTGTTCCTTTTTTTCTTTCTTGTTCAAACATGGAAGAAGACATAGAGTAGTAATTTTTTTCCTATTTTATTAGATGACAATAGTGTATTTATAAATCCTATAATTGAAGAAAATCTAGGAAACGAGATGGAAGAGGGTATCCTACAACAAATTATTCTATCAACAAATGAGAGGTCATGAACTGGCAAACTACAAAGGCAGTAGTGCGACCCTAGAGGCCAATAAAAGAAAATTACTTGAGCACAAAGCATTGTTGGACAGAACCGCAATACCACTACCACAAGGCAAAGGAAGCCAAACATATCATCATTGTAGAACTTATAGTCACAATCAAAAAACATGTACCATAGAGCTTACTTTTTGATCTCTTTTATCTGTAAACATAATTAGTATTAAGTCAGGGGGGGGGGGTTTCCGCCTAGGGGGGTTTCTGTAACTACTGTATTAGTCCATGACAACCATCCACCCCCCTTGTTCAATTCGAATTATTTATATCAGAACTACCTATTTCTATACAACCTTCAGTACTGGACCCTTCAGAATTGGTCTCTGAAACTGAATCCTCTGCCTCAACCCTTCCAGCCTCTATTTGAGCGTGCCTTATAGTCTGAATTGTTTCAAACCTCAAATTTGGATCTTCCTAGACCTTCCACTGCTTGGTCCTTTTTACAGAGACCAGTTCTTCCTCCAGGGCCTCAATTTTGCGCTTGGCGATTGCCAATTCAGCTTGGTTTTAATCGAGTGCCTTACCAACCTTTTGGAGGAACACCTTCTCTGCTGGTCTGGCCTTAACTGAGCGTGCAAATCGTGCGGCCTGTTCTGTGAACTCACTCTGCTTCCGGGGTGTAGACTATGGTATCTGGGAGGGGGCAAAGTCTTTCACAAGTGGGTTATCAAATTTCTCCCACTCTGGAGCAGGTGTAGCAGAAGCACCAGTCTGGGGATTGTTGGAATTTGGAAGGAAGAGGTGGCTCATTACAGGCTTGTCCAGGTTGACCGGCTACAGGCCAGTTGCTGACCATCCTGCTCTCCCAGTTCTTAGCGTGAGTGTTTCCTGCCTAGCCTTCCAATAACAGGCAAGGAAGGCATGTTTGCCAGCTACTGTAGAATCATATAAGCGTTGAGAAAGCATGTCATCAAGGTGTTTCCGAGAAGCATGCTTAAGAGGAGAAAAAACTAGTACATCCAAGGGCTGGAGTATATGAGAGGTATGTGCTGGTAGGTAAACGATATAGATATTATTCTGTAAGGA
>NW_003298902.1:57399-88196 GCF_000151645.1 Tuber melanosporum
TTAGTTAAAGGAATGAAAATCTTTTGAAGCCAATGTAGGCAAGTTTCATCATTAGTCCAGCCCTTGGGGGTTGCTTTAAACTTCCAGGACTCTAGGTACTTCAAATCCTCTAGAAACTATTGTTGTTGAACTGTCTGATCTTTGAAAATAATGAGGAGAGATAGGAACCTCCCTGTAGCTAACACATACTCAATAAATAAGATCCAGGTACGATCTCCTTGCTGTTTCTTTTCCAAAGCCTTGTGAGCACTGGCTCCGACTACCAGGCCATTGGTCCCTCTGCCTTCCATAATGCCAGCCTCATCCTTGTTGTAGTGATTTCCCTGCTTAATCTTCTTGATCTTGGGTATCTAGAAGTGGTCAAACCAAGGCCATATAACTTCCTCCCTAGCACAGCTCAACCGGATGGAATCTACTTGCCTGGCTCTCTGTGTCTTTAAACCTGAATAGTGGTTTAGAAAAGTGCAGCACCACTTCCTGCCAAGTGGCTGGTCGTCACCAGACTCGATGGCAATCCGGTAGCCTAATGCCTTAATCTGTGCGTGTATTGGTAGATGACCTAGAGCAGCCTGGAGAAGGCATCATTTGGCTAGATGGTCCTCCTGAACCACTGAAAGCCGTTGTTGACTTTAGTGGGTGAACATGTGGGGTAGAGCGCCCTTGAGGTGGTTACGGAGTGTAGTATAGGGTACAGCCCAATCATCAGAGGCTGCTTTGACTTGGCCAGTTTGTAGCACCTGTGCACAAGCATTGTGCAAGTCGTTTTTACTGTATGTACGAACCATGGTAATGAGGATCACAGAACTGAAGAGTGTGGGGAAAATGTGTCAGAATTGAATGCATTGTACTGAAATATATCGAGGAGGTTGCATGGCTTACATGGGTGGTACGGATGATACGGAAACCCCCCCTGGCAGAAACTTCCCCCCCCTGACTTAAGTTGAGTGATTAAATATGTAGAGTGCTAGGAACTTACCGATATCTGAAAACAGAGTTTAAAATAACCTGTAACAGTATTGGGAAAACCAAAACATGTCTCAGTTAGAGGTACTTGAGGTCAAAATACACGGGATGCAACTTGAAGAGAAAAACCAAGGCCCACTGGGTGAAGGAAAAGTGCTCTTCAGCTAGTTAAGAGGTTAATTCCCACCGATACATGTAGAGTATTACCATTACTATCTGATTTATTGGAGTAGATATCACCTTGCAATAATAGTATTTCACTACTTTCTCATGCCTATTGCTAGCCACTGACAAGTGAGTATTGTCACCACTCCCTTGTACCAATTGAATGCACCACAACAGAGTAGTATTTAGCTCTCTTTAGTTGGTTTGTTGGAATTAATATCATTTTATCCTAGTAGTATTTTCACCACTCCCGTGTACCCACTGAAAGCAGTACAACAGAGTAGTGTTCGGCTCTCATTAGTTGACTTTTGTCTGGATTAATGTCATTTTGTCTGAGTAGTATTTTCACCACTTCCCTGTGCTCACTGAAAGCAGCACAACAGAGCAGTACTTGGCTCTTGTTTGTTGAGTTGTCAGGATTAATGTCGTTTTATCTGAGTAGTATTTTTACCACTTCCTCTGCATATTGTAAGTGGACCACCAAAGCAGTATTGTGCTATTATTGGTTGGCTTGTTAGAATTGATGTCGTTTTATTTGAGTAGTCTTTTCACCACTCCCTTGTACTCACTGAAAGCAGCCGACAAGAAAAGCATCCTGTCGTTATTATTTAGTTAATCAAAATTAACGTCATTTCATTTGAGTAATATTTTTCCCACTGTCTCATACACACTGTAAGTAGTAGACAAGAGTGCTGTTTAGCCATCGTTATCTCATTTATTTTAGTTGATATCATCTTGTCTGAGCAGGAATTTTACTACTCCCTTGGGCCTACTGCTAGCAGCTCATGGGAGTGGTATTCTGCTATTGTTTTCTGGTTTGTCAGGGGTTAATGTCATCTCGTCCAGGTATTATTTCCACCGCTCCCTTCCTTCTACTTCACGAGAGTTGTGTTCTGCCATATTCATCTTGGTTGTCAGGGCTGATTTCGTTGCATCTGTATATCATGAGTAGTATCCACCCCTTGGCACCTGGTTAGTTAGAGCCAATTGTTAGCAACCTGTAGAAGTGGTATTTGGCTGTATTTACCTTGGTTTTGGAGTTGATGTCGATGGTCTACTTTATTCTAATAGGTTGGTGGGATAAGAAACAAAAAAAAAGACTTACAAGCTCAAATCATAAGTGAGAAGATTTTTCTGAATACAATTGGAAAGGGGGGAGAAACAAGCTATATTAATAGGTAAAGAGCATTGTTTCATTGAGGTGCTAGTATTTGGTTATTGATAAGGAAAACACTTTCCGCTTGAATTTGTTTCTATTATGAGCTTTCCTCTTTAGTTAAGGTAACTAAAGGAATAGAGCAAACCAAAATATCTACTATCTAGTCACTTACTAAAATCATCTGCTTATCCTTTTTTATCTTGGTCTTTTTTCTTTCCTTTTTTCTTCTGAAACCTTTACCTGACTAGTATAAGTAAATATTGGCTGGTAGTCTATAGGGAATGTCTGTAATATACTGGTATCATATAAGTTTTCTCTATTATTAGAATTGCATATAGATTACTCATATCTATAACTATAAAATTAATATTATATTTGAACCTGCGGTAATTAAAACTTAACCTGGGAGTATTTTTATTGTAATCTGGAAAAAAAACTTATAATATAAGTTATCTGTTAAGTAGTAACTAACTTTAAGCTTTATTAAAAATAACTAAGATCAAGAATCTTATATTATAAACCAAAACTTGTTTAAAAAGACTCATAATAATAATATTATAACTTTCTAATATTATTTAAAAGTATGAAAAAAATTTTAACAATAAAGATTTATGATAACTTGTTATATAAACAAGATTTCTTATTTACTACTTATTGAGTCAAAATACATAAAGAGACACTTCAATAATAATATACTATACTTGTATATTAGTATAACAATCCTACTCCATATATTAGTTCTTCAACAGATAACAATCTTACCTTCTTGATATCTCGATAGCTCTAAGACTCTTTGACTTCATTACTACTTCTGATAATGACTATTAATATCTTCTTGGTCTCGTCTTGGTCCGATAAGTGACACCTCTTTCTCACATAGTATTGCGGAAGAAGTTTGTAGAGTTAAAAGTATAAATATAATCTTGTAGTATAGGAAAGAACTTAAGTGATTGCGTGAGGAGTCTGTACAGGAGGTACTTTTATTACTATTATTATTATTATTATTATTTTTATCATCTAATTTATTTCTCAAATTTTACATACAGTAAGGCCAGGAGTATTATCAGCTAATACTATGCAAACCTCCACTTCCATACTCGTGCCAAGATTGTGGCTGCTAGCCACAACCTTGGGTACTCCTCCAGAGTGCCTGACTGTTCAACATGACTCTACAGCTCAACATGACTTTGTGGTTTACCATTGTAATTTTTGTGGGTCAATATGACTTTATGGCTTCTTAATTAATTTTGTGGCTTAATCAAACCTCACAGCTTAATCATACTATCATCACTCAACTTCTTCATATTACTACATACTATTTTATTTTATCATACAAAATTGTTAATCTGTATTATATTAATATTATTGTACACCTATTTCTGAAACTTTGCTTTTTGTTTATTACCCTTTACTATCAACCTGGATATTTTCTTTTTGTAAGTACAAACTGCAGGTCTTTGTTTTGCTTGTACCTTTATCTCATCCAAGAAAGGCTTACGTTCTTCTTGCTCTGCGTTTTTTTTGGCATTTATAACCCTATGTAACTGCTTTTCAGCCTTTTCCACCTATGTATCCTCCCATTTTTTTACTATCTGTCTTGCTTCAGAGGCATAAATTGCACCACCTTTTTTAATCTGCCGACGGTTACTAGCATGACGTCTAGCATTTCGTGCTTCCTCTGCTGCTCACTGATATTTTAAATTTTCTATAGCCAATGTACCTACCTGTTCTAGCGCTAATTCACCTTACAGTACAGCTTTCATACTTTCCTGAAGCCTAGGTGGTAGATCACCTGCTTTACCTAATAGCTCCGCACTTTGAATTTGATGGGTAGTAATAGTTAAAGGAATCTCCAATGCAGATTCTGGTAGCAAGGATTCAGGCTGAAAAGTTGGACTTGCTGCCTCACGTAGCTGTGAAATTACAAGATCTGGAGTGAAGGGAATTAGTCTAGTTACTCTAAGAGCAGATCGAATTGTAGATGGCTTGAAGGTTTGCTGCCGAATCGAGTCGATAGTATCTAGGAATTCTGCCTTATCAAAATCTCCACATCCTGTTCGTGTTGCTGCCTCTACAGTCTTGGCATAGTAATGTTTGTAGGGCTGAAAGACAACTACACCAAGTGGTTGGAGAAGGTGGCTTGAATGTGGAGGGAGGCAGAACACAATAATCTTATTATGCTCACAATAATCAAGAAACTCCTTTGTACAGTTTGATCCAAAACTATCAAGAAGTAGGAGGTGATTGGTACCCTTAAGTTGCTGCAAAGAAAACCGATTAAAGTGGCTTAGCCACTTCATTGTTAACCCATCATTGGTATAACCAGTTTCATATGTACCAACTAAGTAATCATCAGGAATTTTTGTTGTAGTATACCATGGCTCTTGATGTATAATACCAGGAACGATAATCATAGGTGGTAATACTTCTCCATCACCACTTATAGTTTCACAAACTGTGATGAGCTCACGGTTAGTAGATCTTCCCAAATAACACTGGTGATTTGGATTCCTGGTTATTATTCATTGATCCCTTCCAATGCCAATGCGGAATCCGGTTTCATTGAAGTTGTATTGGTCTTGAGTCTGATTATCATCCTGCTGATATATTGCTTGATATTTCTCAAACTATACTCGTATATCCTGGGGTTGATGAGCATTTTTCCTATCAATATCGATAGTTTCTTGCTTGCATATGAAGTATTCGAGATGGCAATCGAGGAACCGACGGGCCCAGTGGTTACTATCATTAGGAGCTAGAGGTAGACCACTATAAGAGTGTTGTAATATAGTATTTGCACAACCTGTAATCATTTAAAGGCATGCACTAGTTCCAATTGCATTTAGGCAATCTAGATATTGGCAGAGAGCAAGTTCTTGATCAACCGAAAGGACATGATTTGGGCTGGCTCATTCTTGTTTTGATTGAACACCCTTCAGACGAGCTCGGAGTCATGATACAGGTACTTCAAATTTGCATATAATTGCTGCTACCTTTAGATACTGTTCTTGACTGCTGTGAATGGAGGTAATAGCAGCCTGGATTCAGATATCAATATCGGCATAGGGGTCAACATGTTGACTTGGAAGAACAAAGGAGGTTGCAGGAGTTATAGTTGATGGTGAAAGAGATAATTGTCTATTAGAGATAATTTAAGAAATATAAACTGACAAGAAGTCTGAATAATTTAGAAAATTATAATTATAATACTATTTTGAGTGATGATAGTATGATTAAGCTGTGAGGTTTGATTAAGCCACAAAATTAATTCAGAAGCTACAAAGTCATATTAAGCCACAAAAATTACAATGGTAAGCCACAAAGTCCTGTTGAGCCATAAAGTCATGTTGAACTGTCAGGCACTCTGGAGGAGTGCCCAAGGTTGTGAGAGAGCGAGCAACCATGGGTTGTGGCTAGCAGCTACAACCTTGGCATGAATACCACCTTGTTCTCCAGTAGCCAGAAGAAACACTGTGAAACTAGACAGGCTAAGACCAACAACAACAAAGTATCTGATCCTCAGATTCCACAACTTGAATGTGGAGAAGTCTCGCTCAGAGTCACCAATGCCCAACCAGTCTTTAGTGTAGAAAAATCTCCCACCAGTCTCCCGCACAGCTATCTACAAATAGTAAAGACAGAAAGTCTAGAACTCATTCTTTAAAGCAAGGAAATCCCCCATCCTAACAGTACACCTCCAACTTAACAGAAGAAAGCTCAAAATAAAGAACCCTAAAGTAAAGACTAAAGTCAACCACTCACGTACAACAACCAAATTCTTGGCCAGACATGTGGGACTGAGCATGCCTGTGAAGTCGAAACAATGAATAGGCAACATTGTATAGATAACATAAATATATGTCAGGAGCATATAGCCTGCAAGCATAAGCAGAACAATTTGTAAGAAAAAGATACCTGCCATAAGCAAGAGGTATTGGCAACATGACAGCTCCAAGCCATATATCTGGGAGGGCCGATAAGGCTACCCAAGGTAGTCAAAAAGAGGGTATGGCAGTAGGATATCAGCTATGATAGTAGGATACTAGCCTATACGAGTAAACAAAAAGAGGCAAGGAGGGCTCAAAGTACCAGAGCAAATCCAATAATTACCAAACTGTTACTTTATTACTGTGTCTCTCATATAGTCCCTTGATTTCTGAGAGATAGCATCACTTAGTGGAAGGGATCCCACCAGCGGTAAGGAGGCAGAAGAGTGAGTGTAGTAAGATGACTGTAACTTGAACTAAGTTACTAGGAGAATATGGTCAAATCTTACCAGGAGACAGACCTTGAAGTTAATATCCAAGGTGTTTCCCTATGGAGATTATGCAAGTGGGGAAAAAGATGTCTACCACTGCCAGTACTAATCAGAAGCAAAAAGAGAAGGCTGACTATGTTAAAGCTAAGTGAGCCCCTATTAGCAGGACAGGACTACTGTGTGAGCTCAGATAACTCTCCCATCAAGTGGACAAGAGAGCAGTGAGGTAAAGGCAGGAGGGGCTATTGAAGAAAAACTGTACCCCCTGGTAGAAACCATCAAGGAGGTAGAGGAGAAATAAGGGGAGGGCCACGATAGTCAACATAGTATTGTGAAACTATGTAAGAGGAAAATCAGAGCGACAGAGCATGCCATACAGAGGTCTTTTTTTTTTTTAATCTTTTTTTTATAATCATATTACTCATTGTTCAAGGTACAAGAATACTACATACAGTACTAGCTATAGTGTAAACAAAACTGTTCCCTCCCCAGACCAAGAGAAAACCTGTACTCCCTAAATTCTCTCATGTAGGCCCAATCACACACACTCCAAAGCCAATTAACTCAGGTGTCAGGTCCTCAGATCTCATAACTTGAATGTGAAGGGGTCTCCCCTAAAAGCCAACCACATGTCTAAGAAGATTCATCACCAAAAAGAAAACCCCTCCCACTAACTACACATAGCTAACAGAAAGGAAACCAAACAAGCTTAGAGGGAAATTATAAGAAAAAACTCTACCCATAAACAGTAAAAACTACAAAAGAAAGTAACCTATGACCCACTGTCACCAAAATGCCATGTATAAAATTGCCCTCAGAGTAAGCAGTCTGTCAAGGGTCTAAAGGCCAACACCCCCAGCCTGCTGGAACGTGGACGTACTGCAATACCCAGGTACGCCAGCCAAGAAATGAGGTTCACATTACCAGATCCAAGGAATGAATAATTTGACAGAGAAGGATCCGCCCAGGTGTAGAATGTCAGCCAAAGATTAACTGCAGGTAGGCAGTAGGCCAAAACTCCAGAACACCATACAGTGGAAAGCTGAGGTGGTAGACTACCAGCTGTAGAAGTAGAGGCAGGAGGGTACAAGCTGACTTACTGGAGGTCGAAGTTGGAGGAAGGGCCAAAGGCCTTAGAGTAAACCCAACTGTAGAAGCCAAATCAATGCTGTATTACTGCATCTCTCATGTACTTCCTTATTCTGGGAGAGATAGAGTCACTTAGTCGAGAGGATTCCACCAGTGGAAGGGAATCAGAAGGGCAAGGGTAGGAAGTCGACTGCAACTTGAACCAAGTGACTAGGCAAGTATGATTGAATCTTACCACGAGAGAGACAGTGAAATTACTAGCCCAGGAGTTCCCCAACAGGGATCACACAAGTGGGGAGAAAGACTTCCACCACTCCCAGCACTGACCAGAAACAAAGAGAGGAAACAGACTGTACCAAAGCTAAATCAGCCCCCCAAGCAAGACAGGACTACCAGGTAAGGTCCAGATAACTCAAACATTAAGTGAACGGTTTGGAATACCAGGATCCGATTCTCAGGAACCACCCTAAGTTGAGTAACTCCACTCAGAATTGGAATCTCTGGTCTCTAACACCCACTTCAGGCCCCCTTACTGAGCCCACACAGCATCATACATATCAATCGTAGTTGCGTCCTGTGTCTATATAGCTACCAAATTGAATATGTAGGAATAACACTGTATACATTACTGCCATCTATCTGATGGGATCCTGTTCACAGGATATGTAAGAGAGAATCTTCGGCTAGGTTGGAAAGTGGAACAGCCTAAGTCCATCAACTACTCAGAGAGTTACTAGGCTTCAAAGATGTGATGTCTTTAGTTTGAGCCATAAGTAACAGGACGTTTTTACACTAAGATATAGTGTCAAATGGTAAAAGATCTCAATGAGAAGCTATTCTATTTGCACCCACCCTGCAATAACCAGAAGAGTCTAGAAGTCTGAGAAACAAAACTACAGAAGCTAATGGACTTCACAGAGTATTACAACTGGGTTCAAGAATGCGCTAAGGTTGCAAGAATAATGTCTAATATTAAAATACAATTAAAACCATGTTACCTATAATAACCAAGAATTGTTGACTGAAGGATTATCTGTTAATCTGGTAGAATAGCTTCCTGCCAATTAGTTGAAAGTCTTTCAGAAGATATCTGTTAATTGGATGTAGAGTTATAGAGGTTCATAGTAAGGCGACCTAGGAAGGTTGCAATTACGACTCCTTCTGCAGATACAATCAGCAGATGAAACTGATTATTTCATCAATGATGGAGACAATTGGGGCCAATTCAGTTCAACTTGAGAACTAGGCTATAAGTCTAAAGACTCTTATAATCAGATAATTACTATTGAGAACAATATGGTTTCTAAGTAGTATTATCGTAATTACTAAGGAGGATATGATAATTTTCAGAGTCTCCATGTATTCGCACCTTTGAAGAATACCTGATATTGCAAGTTATAATCAGAGAGGTATATAGTTGTATAATAGATAGATGTAGTCCGCGAATATTCAGACACAGAATATATATAAAGTGTTTCCCAAGCTTTTAGACACGATCAAGCAACAGAGAAGAGATCTTAACAATATAATATTGTTTTCATGATTCTATTCTACTTTCCTACTTTACTTTACTCTTAGTAGTCATAAACGAAATGAGTAAAATCTAAGCCTTCCTAAACAATCTCTGTCAACAGAAATGAATCTTTGTTGACATAGACAACTCCGAAGTCTATCAGGTTGACTCTGCCTAAGATGAATAGAGAACAAGTCTGGTGAAGGCGGGAGAGGCTGTTGAAGAGAAACCATACTCCTAAGCAGAAACCATCAAGGGGGCAGAGGGGAGGGTGGACAGTTCACAATAGTTGACCATGGTGTTGTCAAACAATGTGAAAGTAAAATAGGAGTGATGAAGTATGCTGTACTGGAGGTTCTTTGTTATTCTTATTTTTTTTATTCCTTTCATTTCTCCAGTTCTACATAATATAAGGTCCAGAGGTCCTGCCAACTAGTACTATGGAGACCCTCACCTCCTCCCCGCCTTGTTCTCCAGCAGCTAGAAGAAAAACCATAACCCTAGATAGGAGAACACTAGCAGCCACATGCCCGATCCTCAGATCCTATGACTTGAACACAGAAGGGTCTTGCCTAGAACTACTAACACCTAACTAGTTCTTGGTTTAAAAAACTCCCATGCCAGTCTCTCATACAGCTATCTACAAACAGTAAAGACAGAAAAACTCCAGAAACCTATTCATCAAAGCAAGGAAATCCCCCATCCCGACAGTATACCCCTTACCAAACTGAAGAAAACTCAACAGAAGAAAATCCGAAAACGCCAGCCGAAACCAACATCTCACCTATGACAACCAGATTCCTGGCCCGACCGTTTGAACAGACCATGCCCTTGAAGCTGAAATAATGAATAGGCACACTGTATAGGTAATATGAAGGTACGTATTGGACATATAACCTACTAATATGAGTAGGAGAAACTACAAGAAATGAGTACCCACTGTAAGCAGAAGGTATTAGTGAAAAGAGAGCCCCAAGCCATCCGTCTGGGAGGGCCAAAGGAGCTACCCAAGGTAGCAAAAACAAGTCTGATAGTAGGATACAAACGGATAGTAGTAGGATAATAGCTAACATGACCGAAGAGAAAAGGAGAGGCCTCAGTGCAAACCTAACCAAAGCCAAACTGTTGAAATTACTGTATCTCCCATGTAGTCTCCTATTCTCTGAGAGATAGCATCACTTAGTGGAAGGAATCCCACAAGTAGTAGAGAGGCAGAAGGGCGAGGAGAGGAAGGTAACTGTAACTTGAACCAGGGAACCAGGAGGATCTGGTCAAATATCACTATGAGACAGACCTCGAAGATACTAGCCGAGGTGTTGTCCAATGGAGATCGTGTAAGTAGGGAGAAAGACTTCCACCACTGTCAGTATCAACCGGAAATGAAGAGAGGAGGCCGACTGTGCCAGAGCTAAGCGAGCTCCCATTAGCAAACCAGGACTACTGGACAAGCTCAGATAACTTCCCCATAAAGCAGACAAGAGGCAAGCAAGGTAAAGGCGGGAGAGGAAGGAAGAGTTAACTGTACCCTTAAGCAGGAACCATCTAGGAGGTAGAGGGGAGTGGGAGGGGCCCACAATAGTTGACATGATATTGTCAAACTATGTGAGAGGAAAATAAGAGCAACGGAGTATGCTGTAAAGTAGGTTTTTTTTTTTTTTTTTTTTGTTATCTCATTTATTTATCTGTTTTAACGAAGGTAAGGCAGGGGGTCATATCAGCTCACGCCATTTTGACCCGCACCTCCACCCCGCCTTGTTCTCAAGCAGCTAGAAGAAAAACCATGACCCCAGAAAGGCACACGCTAGCAGCCAGGTGCCTGCTCCTAAAAGCCCACGACTTCAATGTGCAGGGGTCTCGCCTAGAGCCACCAACACCCAACCAGCCCTCGGTATAAAAAACTCCCCCGCAAGTCTCCCGCATGGCCATCTACAAACAGTAAAGACAGAAAGCCCGAAAAACCTATTCTTCAAAACAAGGAAAACCACTACTCCAACAGCATAACCCCTACCGAACAGAAGGAAACCCAAACCAAAGAAACCCCAAACCAAAGGCCGAAACGAATTCTTCACCTACAACAACCAAATTCCCAGAAAGACAAGTTCGGATCCACCCATGCCTCAGGAAGTCAAAATAGCAAATAGGCACGTCTACTTAGGTGGCATAAACATATGCCTTGAACATATAGCCCTTCGATCACAAGCAGGAGAAACCAGAAGGAGTGAGTGCCCGCTGTAAGCAGGAGGTATTGGCAGAATAAAAGCCCCAAGCCGTCCATCTGGGAGGGCCGAAGGGTCTGCCCAAGGCAGCAAAAAAGAGTAAGGTAGTAGGGTACCAGCCAACAGTAGTAGGGTACTAGCTGACGTGACCAAAGAGGAAAAAGGAGGAAGGGCCAAAGGCCCCAGTACTGACCCAACTGAAATCAAACCACTGCCATATTACTGCATCTCTCATAGAGTCCCTTGTTCTCTGAGAGATAGCGTCACTTAGTGGAAGAGATCCCACCGGCGGTAGGGAGGTAGAAGGGCACGGTGAGGAAGGCAACCAAAACTTGAACTGAGCAACTAGGAGGGTATGGTCAAATCTCACCGCGAGACAGACCCCAAAGTTACTAGCTGAGGCGTTCCCCAATGGGGATCGTGCAAGTGGGGAGAAGGACATCCACCATTGCCAGCGCCGTCCGGAAACGAAGAGCAGAAGCCAACCGTACCAAAGCTAAGCGAGCCCCTATTAGCAAGACAGGACTACTGGGCGAGCCCACATAACTCTTCCATCAAGCAGACAAGAGATAAGTGAGGCTAAAGCGGGAGAAGATGGAAGAGTTAACCGTGCCCCTAGGCAGGAACCATCGAGAAGTCAGAGGGGAGTGGGGTGAGCCCACGATAGCCGATGTAGTATTGCCAAACTATGTGGGAGGAAAATAGGAGCGATGGAGCGTGCTGTAAAGTAGGTTCAAATTTTTTTTTTTTTTTTATAATCGTATTTATTTATCCATTTTAACGAAAGTAAGGCCGGGGGTCATATCAGCTTTCACCATGTAGACTCGTACCTCCTCCCTGCCTTGTTCTCAAGTAGCCAGAAGAAAAACCATGACCCCAGAAGGGCTAAGACCGGCAGCCAGGTGCCCAACCCTAAGGTGCCATGACTTGAGCGCAGAGGGGTCTCACCTAGAGCCACCGATACCCGACCAGTCCTCGGTTTAAAAAACTCCCCCGCAAGTCTCCCGTATAGCTATCTACAAACAGTAAAGACAGAAAGTCCAGAAACCCATCCTTCAAAGCAAGGAGAAACCTCCATCCCGACAGTATACCCACCACTGAACAGAAGAAAACCCAAACCAGGGTAACCCCAAACCAAAGGCCAAAACCAATCCCTTACCTACAACAACCAGATACCAACCCAACCTGTGCCCCCCGCTTGGGACAAACCAATAGCCAGGCCTCGCTGGTGAAGTCGAAAAAGCAAAAAGGTGTGCCGTATAGGTGACATAAATGTATGTGTTGGGCATATAGCCCACGGTCTCAAGCAGGAGAAACCGAAAGGTGAGAGCGCCCACTGTAAGCAGGAGGTATTGGCAGAACAAAGGCCCCAAGCCGTCCATCTGGGAGGGCCGAAGGAGCTGCCTGAAGCAGCAAAAAAGGGGGAAGTAGTAGGGTACCAGCCAACAGTAGTAGGGTACCAGCCGAGGTGACTGAAGAGAAAAAGAGAGGAAGGGCCCAAGGCCCCAGTGCAGATCCAACCGAAACCAAACCTGCCTTATTCCCGCGTCTCTCATGTAGTCCCTTGTTCTCCAAGAGATAGCGTTACTTAGTGGAAGGGATCCCACCAGCGGTAGGGAGGTGGAAGGGCGAGGTGAGGAAGGCAACCAAACTTGAACTGAGCGACTAGGAGGGTACGGTCAAATCTCACCGCGAGACAGACCCCAAAGTTACTAGCTGAGGCGTTCTCCAACAGGGATCGTGCAAGTGGGAAGAAGGACGTCCACCACTGCCAGCGCCGTCTGGAAATGAAGAGTGGAAGCCAACCGTGCCAAAGCTAAGTGAGCACCTATTAGCAAGACAGGACTACTGGGCGAGCCCAGATAACTCCCCCATCAAGCAGACAAGAGACAAGCGAGGCCAAAGTGGGAGAGGATGGAAGAGTTAACCATGCCCCTAGGCAGGAACCATTGAGGGGGCAGAGGGGAGTGGGGGGGGCCCATGATAGTTGACGTGGTGTTGCCAAACTATGTGGGAGGAAAATAGGAGCGACGGAGCGTGCTGTAAAGTAGGTTCTTTTTTTTTTTTTTTTTTTTTTATAATCATGTATTCATTGTTTAGGTACAAGAACTCACATGCAGCGGTAGCTATGGCGTAAACAAAACCTTAATCCCAAAGCAAACAAAAAACAAAGAAAACCAAACTATTGCCTCCAATAAGTGCGAACAACACATATCACAAAGCACTTAACCAGCTAACTATAAAGGGAAACATTCAAACTAAACATAAAGAGATCCTACAAGCAAGAAAACCAAAGGAGTATGCTTTCACCAACTGCTTAGGCTGAGGGTGAGAAAACAAGTGAGAAATCGGGGCTCTCAACTGGTCGGGCTCCGGAGGGGGGGTATCTAAGTGCAGGCATGTCCTGGGGGAAGCCAACCGAGGTGGTGGCTATGTAGGCAGATAGGCCGTAAAGCAGTTCCAGCAATGTCCAGATGGGTTCCCCTTCATCAAGGCACTCGACTCCAGGGAGGTGGGTGTCTCTGGCTCTCTTATGCGAGAGGCATTCAAGAATAGCGTGGTGGAAGGACGCAGGTTCCTCCTCGCAGTAGGAGTACGTGTCGAGGGCATCCGGATCTTTCCATGATCGGTGGCTGGCCAGGTAGCTCTTTCCTGACCGCATCTGGTAGATCCTGCCCGCTATGAATTTCTCCAAGCCCATGAAGGGGTGAGGCGACAGAGTGGGCGAGTAGACGTATCGGGGAGGAGGTGGGTATTTTTTGGTCCAAGGATTTAGGAGGAACTGACGACAGCCTTTCTTGAGGGCTGGAAAAGGAGGGGAGCCAGGGCCGCAGGGCACAAGGGCTCAGGGAGGAGGGCAGGCGACACTGGTGGGACCCGAGCAAGATGACCGACAAGCTTGCCCACACGGTGGGCTCTTGCGTCAAGTGGGAGATGTCTCCTTACCGGAGGGGATGGCTCGGGTGTTTTCCAATTCAGGGGCCTGTAGCCCGGTGTAAGCCCCACCGTCAAAGCGCGGTGGTCCTCTGGGGAGCGGTAGCAAGAGGTTGTAGGGAAGGAGCAGTGCAGCCGTGCAGTTGCCGGGTTTCTTTCCAGCGGGAGGCACACCATCCTCAGCGCTGCCAGGCGCTGTCGGTGTTCAATTAGGCATTGTATCGGGGGAAGGGCCGACTCGCAGGGGAGGATACCGGTAGGGGTTTCGGAGAAGCAGTTGGTGACCCAACGCTGAACCTGTCTCCAGAAGACAGCAAGCTGGTCGGTCATTATTGCAGAGGGTGAGAAGAGATCTGCTCCGAAGAGGAGTATGGGTGTGAGGAGGGATGACGCTAGCCTGTGGTAGAGGAAGGGCGCGAGCCCCTTCCCTGGACCCAATAGCCTCTTAAGCATGGAGAAGGCACCCTGGGTAAGTGCCAAACGTTTCGAGAAGTGGGTACTAGTAGCGCACAGAAGAGAACAAGAGGCCGGCTCAAACCAGTGTCCTAGTCAACGGACCACCCCGGAGGGGCGGAACAGGAGTCCATCAATAATGATTGGGAGGGTGGATACAAGGTCCCTTTGTCTGGGCGTCCTCCAGTGCATGAGTTTAGTTTTGGGTACAGAGAAGGAGACCCCCAAACACCTACCCCTTTGAGTCAACATCTTGACTAGATGTTGGAGGCGTTGGACATTGCTCCTGTAGGAGTTGGAGGCAACAGTCTCTGTGAAGTCGTCCACATAAGACAGGATTAACCCACGCAGTACCAGAAAGTGGAGGGACAAGACATAGATAACAAACAGAAGAGGTGATATTAGCGAGCCTTGCAGAGTGCCAACCTGAATGGGTTTGAAAACCCTGGGCGATCCCTGAAAAATGAGATGGCATTGCCTTCCTGTCAGGAAGAACCTAACCCAGGAGCAGAGGTATGGAAGTATGCCCTTTGAATGCAGCATATGGAAGAGGTCATTGGGGGAGACATTGTCAAAGCCTCCTTTGATATCAAGGAACAAGGTGGACGCAACCAACTGGAGCCGTTGCAGTGTTTGAACTTCGTGAGCCAGAGTCACGCACGCATCGAAAGTGCTAAGCCCCGGAAGGGAGCCGCATTGATGTAGGTGTAGCAGGCCCAACGACCTAGCCAAAGGCGAGAGGCGAATTGCGATGATCCTCTCCATGATCTTGGAGACCATTTCAAGGAGGACAAGTATTCTGAAGGAAGCAGGTATGTTGTAGGAGGGTTTTCCTGGTTTGTCTAGGACCACTCCGTTCGCCATCTTGAGCAACACTGGGTGGAATCCGAAACAGACTAGTGGAGAGAGTAGCTCAACTAGCAGAGAGGGACGGGCTATATTAACCTTCTTCCAGACTGAGTATGGAAAAAGGTCAGGACTGGGGGCCGAGGAGGATGAGAACTTGTTGAATACTGTAGCTATCTCTTCCGCCAGTATGGAGGGTGTATCTTTGAAGGCCCTGAGAATAGGCGGGCAGAACGCGGGGGGCCTAGGAGGGAAGAAGTGGGAATGAAGGGCATCATTCAGCTCCATGGGTGACGATGCTTGTGGGAGGGATGGGAACTGCTCTGGGGGTTTTCCGGAGGCGAATCTTTTGGCCATCCATACGTTTTGGGGGGTAGTACTCTCAAGGAAACATGACCAGTACTCTTTCTTAGCCTTCTTGATAGCCTTAAAATAGGCATTTTTTGGCCAAGCGAGCAGAGGCTCAAGTGTTATCGGAAGGGGATGTACGTGCTTCTTGAGCACGGGAATGGAGAACTTTCCTCAAGTCAGACAAGGTGTCAGACCACCACGGTTTTGACCTTGTTGAGGGTTTTTTCATTGGTATTTATCTGGCGAGGACTAACCGTATCCTGCTAAGGTTGATGTCGAGCCACGTGCTAAGTGCCTGCTGAGTTGGGAGGGATGGAGGTGGCGTAATCGTGAGGGAGCCGAGGTCGTCCATGACCTTGGTCCAGTCAGTAGCCTTCCAGTGCGGTGTGAGCTGGGGAGGGGGAGAGAAGTGGAGATGTCAGTGTTATGGATATCGGGACGTGATCCGACCCGGTAGACTGGAGAGACGCATTCCATGTTTCCACAAAGGGTGCGAGATGCTGGTTGGCGAAGGCCAGGTCAAGCACAGACGGCACATGGTCTTGGCTTAGTGAGAATCGAGTAAATACTCCAGGAGTATTCAAGAGGGAGAAACATCTTTCTTGCGACATTTCTGCATATGGAGTGGAGGTTCGAATCTCCCTTTTCCTAAGAGGTCGGTCAGGATCCCATTGTGAGTGGTGTATATTGAAATCGCCCACCACGAGGGTGGGGAAGTTGAGATCAGGGTAAGCTTCCTCTGTAGAAATAGAGCGGAAGAGCGATGAGGTTGTCCAAAGGGAGTAAAGGTTGACCAAAGGAAATTTCTCATGGGAGGAGTCAAACAAGCCTGATGGGGTATAGACATCCACTGCCATTAGGGCAGGGTTGTCAAAAAACACAGGAAGTAAAGAAACAATATCAAAAAAGGAGCGCAGTGCAAATACTGCCACCCATGGCTTCACCCCGAGTGCCGTCAGGGGGGAAAATGACTTAAAGACGGGAGATGGGAGGTAAGCTTTGGGGAGGCCAATCTAGCAGGGCTCTCGCAGAGGGGATCAGCCTGGCTATGTTTTCGTGAATAGGGAGGATCGGGGCAGCCAACGACGGTCACGTAGGAGGGTGGGAGGCAACACCCAGGTTAGACACAGGCGTGCCAGAATGAGAGTGAGCAGAGGGGTCCATTGCTCAGCAAGGAGAGATAATCCCTGGGTATAGGCTAGGAGGATCGTGAAAATTTAAAGGGCTTGTTCACCAGATGCAGATGGTGTTGAGAGCAGAAGTAAAACGTAGGGGGGGGAAAGAAGAGGGCGCAGAGCATGGTGTAAAGTAGGTTCTTGGATCAGCCTATTTATACAGGTACCTCACTAAACACTAACCCTGTGTGACTCCTCCCTTCACATTACTACTTCTTATGACTCACAAGTGCAAGTCATGTGGGATTCTCAGCTGACTCATGTGAGTCAACTGTGCAACATACCTAAACCAATCATGATCATCATAACTAGTCACATGCTCAAATGCGTTATATGTATAAGACTTGTAACTTATAAGTATAAGTCATACGTGAAAGTCATAATATCATATGACTCACAACTGTAAGTTATTGCATAACAATAAACACCTACAACTCACTAGTGCAAGTTAGGTAAAAACCTTATTCTTTCACTCCAATCTGCTTTGTCACAATTTGGTTTATGACAATTAGCAGACTATATCTAATTACCATACTACTAATAACTAAGTATCTACTAACTAAATCAAGAGGTTTATACTATTGTAAATATAGTTTTGATCCTGAGAATATTTTTCCTGCTATGTATAGAAATTTATCAGAGTCCTTATTTATTCAAAAATATGTCCTACTCTCCTGATACATGGTTTTCAATCTCTTTACTAAATGAACTTAGTCTACATTGGTAAGAAATTTCATTTAAATTCAGTACTTTATCAGAAAGAAGAAAAATCTCCTGCATTCCAAAAGTTAATTTATAGCTACATTTTCTTATGTATTTCATATATTTAAAGTATATCTCAAAAGTGATTAATAAAAACAAATTCATACTACTATTGGTTTAGATATATTTCAAATTCTCAGTATTCCATAGACTGTCAAGACATCCAGTGCATTTTAAAATTTAGAGGACTAGCATATTCGGGAATACCTAATAAAATATTTTAACCTCTGACTGTTCAACACCAATACTGCTCGTAGATTACTATTGTAAGCTTCAGTCAAAATGCCACCCAAGCGGAAAGCTCTTGCTAATATTTCAATCAATATGAGCAATCTCTCCAATAGTTCAGCCAATCACAAAGTGCTAATCCTGCTAAAAAGAATAATGGCTGCAGGACCAGTAGAATGTTAATATCAGTTCTATTCCAATTGAAGTAGTTGATAGGAATACTACTCCTCCAATCCCACCATAGTGTACAGTGAACAGGAGACCAATCAAGTAGAGTGTCGATACTAGCTGACTTCTAGGCCTTCCCAAGTTTGAACAATTCCATTCTCTCTTTTCAGAGTATAATGCAAAGGTAAATTAGAGAAAGTAGCTGTACTCTGTCTACTCACAAACAGATGACGCTTGTGGACAAAACTGGGTCCACATATACAGCCAAGATACCATACATCGGACCCAAACTCAAGTACCTCAGGCTCTAAGGTATTGCTAGTGAGGAACTCTTAGGGAAGAGAACTCAGAGGTACTTGTATTTAGGTCTGAGTTTTCAATTCTATGCATTGTTACTGCTGAAATGATTGGGCCATCTATAATATGCGGACATATGCAGACCTGATCATATTTACAAATGTCATATGTCTTTGAGTACAGCAAAAACTGGCTATTAATATTGTATTAACTATGTCTTCCTGCTAATAAACTGCAAGCATGAGCTCTATTTACAATTGTCTCATTTTTTTACTAATGAGACATTCACAGAACTCACTATAAATACAAATCTTTATGCCAAGATAAAGAGAAACAGATTGCAAGAAGGAAGAAAGGTAGTGGAGAATCGGTACTTGGGTGCTAAAGCAAATATATACTCTCGAGTATGGAGAGTGACTATGTGGCCAAATTAAAGATAGGGTTCAGATTGGTAATTAAGATAGGCTTGTATCAAGAACATTCCCCAGCCCAACATTGGTACAAGGAAGGAAGTAATAGGTAGAGAAAGACTTCTATTCAGCCACTATTGAGGTAACACTACCTCTCCTCCCATTGTCAGTATAGAGTACCTAAGAATTATATGTCTCTGTCATGAATGTGGCTTGGCACAGAAAAGATTTTCACATGACTCATGATTATGAGTCATAGGTTTGTTATTGTTTCATGTATATGACTCATTTAGGTCATATGACCTGTTATGTTATGATTTGTTATATTTCGCACATGACTCGATTATGAGTCATGGGACATGTGCCTGGCGAATAAGCCTTGCAAGTATGCCTTGCAGGTAAGCCTTCCATATATGATTTATGTTTTCGGATCTGAACTCATTACAAGGTTATGGATTTCACCCATGTGACCACTTGAAGCCATATGACTTATTTATTATATTATGATTGGTTTATGAGTTTTCCTACATGACCTTACTATGAGGTCATGAGTTATAAGCATGTGACCACTTTGGTCATATGATTAGTTTGTTATAAGTTGGTTTCATGCATGTAACCACTTTGGGTTACATGACTTGGGTTGTGAAGAACACTATATAAGGAGGCCGATATGGCCAAGGACAATAGGTTCTTCATGCTTTGTTCTAAGTACTTTTTCTATTTATTACTTTAATGAATATAAAACATCTTTATGCTCTTTATCTTTATCATGACCTTTATTATTATTACGCTGAGAAAGCTCTTTACAAAGAAGAGTTAGAGAAAGCTTACCATTGGTGTTCCCAGTAGAAGATAAAAGTCTTATGTTATCAGTAATGTAGGCAGAGGCCTAGTGCGATATTATGGCGAGAAGAAGAAAGAAAAGAAGTATCATTCCCCATCACCAAGAACTAACCATCTCAAGGAGGATCATTACAGTCTCTTATATAGTTTGAGTAAATTAAGAAACATTTGTATGTTTCAGACTCAAGAATTGAGCTTGACCAGAAATACTAGTATAAGTAGCTTAGTCCATTTGCCAAGCAGTTGCAAGAATGCTTTTATCAGTACTTTATACCTGGTACAAAAGTAGCAATTAATGAAATGAGAGTTAGGTTTTATGATTGTAGTACTCATACACTAAAGTTTAAAAACAAGCCTATTAAACAAGGCTACGAAATCTTTGCTATTTATTTTCAAGGGTATACATATAGGTTTTTATGGTATTTAGTATCTCAAGGAATAGATGAACTTGTTAAGCTTAATAATTTAAGTCCAACCATCTCTGGAGTCTATCAGCTTGCAAAGCTTCTCCTACAGGGAAAGAGGTAGAATTTGGTATTAGATAATTACTTTACTAATATACTACTATTTGAGGAGCTGAGAAAGATTAGAATTGGAGCAGTTGGCACTACCTGGGTTGATGTACAAGGCTTTTTTTTATGCCTAAAAATTGAAAAGTCCAAAGCCAAAAAGGTCCTACCTTGGGGTCATTTAAGTAGTGCTGTGGTAGAAAATACATATTGTTTGATCTGGTAGGATAATAATTCTATATTATTTATGACTACATATCATGATATTAGAAGCATAGTAGAGTGAGTTCATTGACAGCCTAAGAAAACTAGTACAAATGCTCTTATAGTAGGAAGGATATTTGGTAATGAATTCTGAAAGTTACTACTAATTCCAGCATTCATTACTGACTACAACTTTCATATGGGTAGAG
Source organism: Tuber melanosporum (assembly GCF_000151645.1). Lineage (NCBI taxonomy): Eukaryota > Fungi > Ascomycota > Pezizomycetes > Pezizales > Tuberaceae > Tuber > Tuber melanosporum. Next base: position 78,152 of record NW_003298902.1, read on the forward strand.
CTGATATCACAGATCAACTTTGCAGTTACTACTCTACACAGCAGAAAGCCTCTCGCAACTGGTACCCCTTATTTTATTGTTTATTAGATACCTTAATCATAAGTGCCTACCGGTTACTCAAAACACTCTATCCTAATTATAAGAGCCAAAGCTAGTACTACTGCTTTTATGAATGACTAGCCAATAAATTAATCAATATTGGCTTAAGAGAAACTTCAAAAGCATGAGACTTAGAGCATTTACTGCTTGTTCTCCTACCTCTTCTACTACTAGTTTCATTTTTCGAAATACCATAAAATCTCCATCATAACGAAATCTTCTAGGCTGGTGTCACGAACGTGGCTTAGCGAGGAAAGGGTTTTTCACGTGACACATGGTTATGAGTCACAGGTATGTTATTGTTTCACGCATATGACCTATTCGGGTTATATGATTAGTTATGTGTGGGATTTGTGATGCTTTCGCACATGGCTCAAGTATGAGTCATGGGACATGCGCCTGACGAGTATGCCTTACGAGTGTGCCTTACGGGTAAGCCTTGCGCATATGATTTATGTTTCGCACATGACCTCATTATGATGTCATGGGTTTCATGCATATGACTCAGTCGAGTCATATGACTTGGTTATTGCGTTATGATTGGTTTATGAGTTTCGCACATAATCTCGCTAGGAGATCATAGGTTTTGAGCATGTGATCACTTTGGTCACATGACTAGTTTGTTGTGATTTAGTTTTGCACATGTGACCACTTTAGGTCACATGACTAAAGGCGGGAAGAACACTATATAAGAAGGCCGATGCGGCCGAGGAAGATAGGTTCTTCACGCTTTGTTCTAAGTACTTTTCCTACTTATTACTTTAACGAATATAAAATACCTTTACGATCTTTATCCTTATTGCAACATTATCGTTACACCAAGGAAGGCGCTTTACGAAGAAGAGTTAGAGAAAGCTTATGATAGGTGTTCCCGATAGAAGACAAAGGTCTTGTACTATCGGTAACGTAGGTAGAGACATAGAGCTATCGTAGGACAAAGAAAGAAGGAGACAGAACTGATAAGTATCATTCCCCGTCGCCAAGAACTAACTATACAGAGAGAGATCGTTACAGCTGGTCGTGCAGTGAAATCAGACTCCCTGATTGATGGAGAGCTCATAAACGGGACCAGATAACATAAGCAAGCCTCCTTAATGCCATCTTAGACTATTCAAAGCACTGAAAAGTGCAGTACGACCAGCCCAGGTGAGTTCGTTATGACCGAGTTTTTTACTGTACCAGAAACTCTCTGGAATAGCAAACTCGTCTGGACTGGTCGCGCAGCAGCTTTCTGAGTATTGAATCACTTAAAAGGCTTTCTAAAGATGCTTACTTAGGTTATTCAGCTGTGTTCACAAGGTCTCTTTTAATATAGGAGTTCAGTTTTTGCTGCACAACTATCCCGTGCAAGTTAGTTATTCTTGAAAGTATACCATAGCAAGAAGTCTTGCTTTTACTTCATTGCCCTAAACTAGGCCTTTTCAAAATCTCTTATACTAAGAAAACTCCAGACCTTCGTCCCTATCTCCTGTATCTCCAAGTTGTTCATGTTCGTCAAGCCTTACTGAGTGTACACTCTATCTTTCCGCCTACTCCAGGCCACCTCCACCGGTCGAGTTTCCTCCTCCACCTACACACTTATATGAATACCATCCAACCCGTACTCGTTGTACTTTTTGTAGATGGAAGCAAGTTACTGGATATGCTTTAAAGGTTCAATCTGTTACTAGAGGCTGTAGAGAGTGCAATTTTTCATTATGCTATGAGTGTTTTCCTGTATTTCATTCTATGTACCCCTAGTTTTTGCTTCTTTCTTATATCATGTGCTCTTGTACTTTACACAAATAGTCTAATGTTCCAAATTATAAAATGGACTAGATGTCTCAACAGCCCCTGGGATAATACCATAAAATTATCTAAATATCTATTAGTCTTCTCTATACTTATTCTCCAATCTATTACAATTCAATTATTTAATGTACTTGTTATCTAACACATAATTTAAAACTATTCAACTACTAGTTTACTGGTTCAAGTCTCTAACTAACATTCTAGAATTCTAGTTTTTCTATTAAGCTGATTATCTGTTATAATGAAAGATTTTTTTATTTATTTTAAGAATCGGAAAATGTGAAATTCATATTATTAGCAACATTTTCAGTTTTTAAGTATGGTACTATAGAGCATAACTGTTAGGTAGTACCTAACTTGTTAGGCAGAGACAACCTGATAGACTTCAGAGTTGTCTATACCAACCAAGATTCGTTTCCGTAGATAGACATTCTCTAGGAAGTCTCTGCTTCACTCATTTCATTTATGACTAAGAGTGAAGTAGAATAGGTAAAGTAGGATAGAATCGTAAAAACAATATTATACTGTTAAGGCCTCTTCTCCATTGCTTGATGATGTCTAAAAGCTTAGGAGACACTTCGATATTTATATTCTGCATTTGATTGTTCACAGACTATATCTATTTATTATACAACTATGTACCTTTCTGATTATAACTCACAATATCAGGTATTCTTCAAAGGTGCAAACACCTGGAGACCCTGAAAATCACTACACCCTCTTTGGTAATTATGATATAACTACATAGGAGCCATGTAGTTCCTAATAGTAATTACTCGATCAACAGAGTCTTTAAACTTATAGCCTAGTTCTCAAGTTAAACTGAGCTGGTCTCTAATTGTCTCCGTCATTAATGAAATAATCAGTTTCATCTGTGGGTTGTGTCTCTAAAGATAGTCATTATCACAACCTTTTTAGGTTGCCTGACTTTAAACCTTCATAACTCCCTACCCAACTGACAGATATCTTCTGGAGAACTTCCTACTAATTTGCAGAAAGCTATTCCACTAAACTAATAGATAATCCCATGGTCAGTAACTCTTAGTCACTCTGGGTTGCAGTATTTCAATCATTGTTCTAGTATTGGAGATTATTCCCGTAACTACAATGTGTTTCAAAACCTAGTTGTAACATTCCATGAAACATATTTAATTCTGTCGTAGTATCTTTCAGAGCTCTAGACTTTTCTGGTTATCGTAGAATGGATGCGAATAAATAGGTTCCTCGTTGAGGTCCTTTATCATTTGATACCATCTCTTTGTGTGAAAAGGTCCCATAGCCTATTGCCCATTCGAAAGATCTCACATCTTTGAAGTCTAGTAACCTCCTGAGTAGTTGACGGACTTACTTTGTTTCAGTTCCTAGACCTAACCAAAGGTCCCCTCTCATAGATCCTATGCACAAAATCAGGTCTGATGGACGGTGGCAACGTATATGGTGTTATTCATACACTTTCAATTCTATAGTATTATAGTCACAGGACACAACTGAGATCGATATGTATAGTGACATGCGGGCCCTGTAAGGGAGCTAGAGGGGGGTGTTGAAGACCAATGATTCCAATTCCGAGTGTGATTATCCTACCTAAGGTGGTTCCTAGGTATTGGATTCTGGTATTCCTAACACAACTTCATAGTAAAATAAAACTAGCTAATAACCAATACTATATCATAAAAGGTCACACTTATTATTGAAGCCAAGGGCTGGAACTAGTATTATACGTTGACAAAATTAACTATAATTCAACAATCGGTGGCAACCAACCTTTCTTCATCACTCTGTACTCTCAACATTATCTAAACAAATTGCTCTAAGACAACCAAGAAGAAATCATTCTGCTCAAATATTTTTTTCAATACATTATGCCTCCTATTCTTCGCAGTCAGACTAAAAAACCTATTCCCTGCATACATCTCTTTGAGCTTACCAGGAGAAGATTCTCAGATTACACGAGCCTCAGATGAGATATCAACAAATTTCCCTCTACCTTAATATTCCATACACTACTGTGAGAAACACAATTGCAAAGAGACATCAAGAGGGCAAGGAGAATAAGAGTAGAGGAAGACATCCTAAAACTACCAAGTCGCAAGATGATGCTATAGTGGAGGAAGCTCTTGAAAATCACCATACTACCTATTCTGACATTGCTGAGCAAGTTGCTCCCAATATTTCTAGTAGGAGAGTAAGGAGAAGACTTGAAAAAAAGCATCTTAGAAAGTGGATAGTATAAGACAGTGTTTATTTAAATGAGAATCTAACTCAAGAGAGATTGGAATAGGCATTAGCTTATAGGCATTGGACAAAGGAGATGTGGAGAAGGAAGTTAATGAGAGGAGATAAGGTAGCTGTGGAAAGGAGAGAAGGAAAGAGGAGAAAATGGGTTTTCAGATACCCATATGAGAAATAGAATAAGAATTGTGTTGAACCTAAGGCTAGGAGATAGGAGAGAGGGATTAGCCAGATGTTGACTGGTTGTTTTTATAGTCAAACTCATGGGCTTTTTTTGCCTGTTTTTCCTGATCCTTCATCTGCTAGGGGCGGAGTTACTGGGAAGTCAATTATTGATGTTTATGATCATTATAACTTTCTAGCAATATGGAAAAATATCAGAGAAAAGGCTGGAGAAGAAGAGATATTTTTTATCATTGATAATGCTAAGACTCACTTGCCTTTCAAGAGATAACGCAGAGGGTAGGGAATTACACTAATGGAAATTCCTGCCTATTCGCCAGATCTTAATCCAATTGAAAATATTTGGTTTCTGGTGAAAGGCAAGCTTCATAAGCACTACCTTGAGCCATATCTTATGAAGGGTGATGTCAATGTAGTCAAGAAGGCAATAGCAGAGGCCATTACTTATTGTTGGGAACTTCTTAACCCAAAGACTTTTAATACTTTAGCTGGATAAATGGTGGATAGAATAGAGGCAATTATTAAGGCTGATAGATAGTATACCAAAGATTAATTTCTACTATGTATTTACATCTTTTAATTTTTTTTTTGGTTTTCATGATAGTGGATTGGTGGGTAAGTGTGGTTGTCATCACTGAAGATTTTCCTTTGTTAAATCATGGTTAATTTTGTCCATGTACAATATGATAATTAAGTAGAGTAGAGTTTGTAAATAGACTAGGAAAACAAAAATAAATAAATAAAATGAATTTTGACAGTATGTGATGGCAATTGTATTTGCAAATATCTTTCAATTACAAGTATTGCACACAGACTATTAATGTTGTTTTTTATTTCAACTATATTAATATAAACTCCCCTCCTACTATCCAACAGACTTTCACTTCTCTAGATAATGTTTATTTCTTTTTATTATTATTAGCCGCTTATGTGGAAATCACGTAATCACAAAGGAATTTGTCTTCACGGTGGATATTCGAGTTCAGAACAGTTCCCCGGCCTTTCTCTTTCTTGGATTGTTGTCACTGACAAGTTTTTTTTTTCCCGCACTTGATGTTTAAATTTACTTGACCCGTCGTAGGGGAGGTTCAACTGTTGATAATCGGACTTGCATTGTGGCGTTACGTATAGAAGCGGTCTGGTTCGCGATTCTCTCCTGCTTTGCTACTGAAGATGCTCAAATTGGGGGGGAACACACAGGGCCACTTGACGCGTGATATAAATATCTCCACCAGTGGTTAGCTGGCTCAGTAGACTAGCAATTACGATAGGAGGAGAATGGCAGCGAGTTTCAACACGGAACTGGCGGAATAAGGGTATCACAACGTTCCCAGTCTGTGTGACACTCAGTGTCATTCAGTACTCGAGTACCATATTTTAATGGTCTTTGGGGAAATTCTCTCCCGAGGCGCTATGCTGTGAGGTTTCATACTCGAGTACCGTACTCGAGTACCATGCAGGATAGCGGTACTGGGGATATTTATCATCCACACAGTATCTTGTTTTTCTCGGGTCATATCGTTTGCAAAATTTGCTCTAAGCTGCGCTTGGCCTGGAGATGTGGCCGGTCACAGGGCGAGGTGAGCTCCAATACTGGTGGTAACTTACCGGTATGTACAGTACTGTACTGGTACGTGCACACTCGAGCACCACACAGTACCATACGAGTACTGTACGAGTACTCTACAGATGACACCCTTGTTGTCCTTAATTTCCAAGGGTCAGTCCGGCCCGAATTTTTGTATCTTGTCCTCCAGGGTGAGTGAATCTAGCCAACCTACAAAACATCGCCGGAAGCACATCTCTCCTCCCTCTCATTTCGCTCAATTTTCTCCTCCCTCAACTTCTTCACCGAGATTGTCGCGTGGAAAAATTGAGTCAGAAGGACTTATTATTTTCCTTCGGTATGAGAAGTTAATCCCAGATTCCTCCATTCTTCTCTCCCCTTTCGAATAGAGGATCCGTGCAACGAACGAAGGGCCTTTTCCATAGCCAGTGAGAAGAGAGAACGACGTTCCACCCAACGAGAGTGTTTCTCCGAACCGCAAACGCCAACTAAACCTCCTACCCATGATACCGGTACCCCACCGTCAGCCACCACTCTAACCGTGTTCGAAGACGAATTGGTTGCGAACGCTGGGTAACCGTCCAACCACTGCCGGTACTCGAGTACAGTACAGTATTTCTAGACCTTTTCGCTTCCCTTTGCTCTTCCTTCCCGTCCCGTGAGAAAGTAATTGCATAGTGAACTTGCAGCACCATCCTTTGACGAGGAAAAAAAAAGAAAGCTCTGCGAACAAGAAAAGTAAACAAAGGTTCGTGAAACTCTTTCCATTTTTGTTCGGCCTGGTGGGGTCGGACGGATGGATTAGGGAAGGATGCTGGCAATTCATGGTATTCAACGTGCGCCTCCCGAAGCTGGGGGGGTTGCTTGTCGATCAATGTCTAACCCGGCCTGGCTTTTGTTTTTTTTTCTTCCCAAAATAATCCCGTTTGTGCTGCTTTGCGCACAGGATTTCGCTCTATACGAGACAGAAATTTTGTCCTCCGTCTGACTGCCTGAAGTAGCCGACCTTTTGTCTGTTTACTTGTCAGTAAAGTTGTTGGCCTTTTCTTTCTCTCTCTCTCTCTCTCATTTGTGTAAGAAGGAAAGGGGTTTGGGGGAGCCAGACTAGTGCAAGCTTCAACAGCTGAGCTAACCTTCAATCCTCCAAAGGTTCAACCCTAAGACCTGCCGCAAAGAGTCCGATCTCGGGAATAATAATAGCCTCCTGTTGATCGACCTCCTGTTTCTCGTTTTGACGTTGTCCGTTTGAAACCCTTTACCATTTCGGCGGCATTCTATACACTCGTTTACCTCTTTCGACGTTGTCCTTTCCCTCTCTCTTTCTCTCTCATATCTCTCTCTCTCCTTCCTCGCCATCCGCGGTTACGTGGGCTGGGCAGCATCGTACATAGCTGGCGTGGTTAACTACTTGTACAATACAGTATTTGGAGAATTTTGTCTCGTTCATTCTCTAAAAACAACACACTCTCTCACCAGTCTTTTCTTCTCTCACCGCTTTATTCTTCTTGGCCATTTTCAAGTCTGCCTCCGACCGCGATTGTTTGGTCAAACGCTCCATTAGTCCCGGCGTCACTTGACAAGGTATGACTTCAAATCCAATCCCCCTTCTCTATCAATATGGTACCTATTAGGGGACACTCTCCTTTAATGTCATGGCAGGTTTCTAAAATATTTTTGGTGTTTTGAACATTTAGTGTATTCCTTTGGCTCTTCGATAATTGGTTCTACAATTCTCGTCTTGATCATTTTTTTCCCATCGGGCTACGGATGGTTCTACTGGCCCTGAACAGGTCAACTTAATACGTTGCTCACCAATACTAATATCTCACGATGGTACAAAATTCAACCCAGCACCGAGCCGGAAGCACAGTATCATTGCCCGAGATGGGAAGAATATACAAACATACCTATGGACAAAACCACGAACGAAAGCATCAATTTCGTCCGCGTGTGCACGGGAGGTACTTGTGGATACAGCTTTCCATTCTCTTTATCTTAATGGTTTGCCAGAGGGGGCGCGCTTTAGACGTCGAATATTGTTCGAACGTCAATACTGGATCCTCTTACCCAGCAGGCATGTCACCCCTTTGGCAACTTTTATGGAAAAAATCTTCTAATGGTTGGGGAATATAGCGACTGAAATGTTCCAGAGTCATGGCCTTTGTTTCGATACCTGTAAAGCCAAATATGCGTTTGCCGTTGTCCAAGGATCAAAATGCTGGTGCTCCGACTATATCCCAGCTTCAACCACTACTGGGTGTGATGAAATTTGCCCTGGTTATAGTTTGGAGAGTTGTGGGAATACTAAAAAAGGTCTATTTGGGTACATTTCTTTACCAAATGCTCCTAAGGGGACCGCAGGCGGCTTATCAACGGTGAGAGAATCCGGTTCTCCAACTCCTGCTCCTTTTAATTTTTCTCCGACTCATTCTCCTTCTATCTCCATGGCTATTGAAGGAAAACCTGGACCCACTATAACTGTTATTATTGTATGCCTTTTCCCTTCTACAACCCGGCGCGGTGACAAGCTTGGGGATGTGGTTGTGGTCGCTGCTGCAGAACGTGGTGACCATGGAGTACTTGCGTTTTTGTTATAATTTCTAGATTTAGCTTTTATTTTTGCCTGCTTGCTCCCTCCTCGTTGGAGTAGTTTGCTGATACCTAATTTTTAGACCGCCTCCCAGACATCCACCTCCTCGTCCAGCGCATCGAGTTCCTCGACCTTGGCTAAGTCCACTTCTACCCAATCTACCTCGACCGAAGCTACTTCTACGCCATCCGTAAGTGTTGTGACTTCAGTTGGCGGTTATAAGACCGTAACGCTCGCTCCCACCGAGCAAACACCCACACCCACACCAACAAATCGGGTAGCAACCTCAGATTCCTCCAATGGGAGCTTTTTCTCAAAACCTGGTCAAGTTGCTGGGTTGTTTGTTGGTCTTGCTCTCGGAATAATTCTTGTTGTTGCTGCACTCTTGTTCTTCTGCTACCGACGGAATAACCAGAGAGCTGCTTTCCATAACGTCGACTCTGGCAGTGCGGCAATGACTGATGTTGCTGGGAGGGGTACGTTTGGTAGACGAAGGAGGTCCCGCTCTATGAGCACTTTGGGGCTCATAGGGGAAAAGGGAGGAACAGCTATTAATAACACCACCCCCACTTCGAATGCGAACAACTTCTCTGGACTGCCCGCTGCCGAGGCTGGCAAATCAACAACCACTGCTCAGCCTGACCGCTTAATAGATCAACGGCTTGACCCTAACCAAATATATCTGCGCTATGACCCAGACACCGGCAGTTCGCGGATGAGTGTAAGGAGTTTAAGAGATGATACTGATTATTCGAGGAGGGTGTTACGGGTGAGTATCTATAGGTCTTAGTTAAATGTCATGGTGCTGACATCCATATCTAGCTTGCAAATCCCGACGATTAGTTACAGGCGTTCATTGAGAAAAAGAGGTTTTGTATTCATGTAATAAATTTGGGTATCTTCTGTTGGTTCTAAGCGTGGATCTGGGTGGCTAAAACGGGGTATATAGGCGACTTGGTGACGGCTCTATCGGACTTTTTCTTGCTTGGGTTTCTTCCCAGAATTTTATTTCCCATCCTTCGCTTCAAAAGCAGATTTTTGCTTTTTTTTTTTGCTTTTCAGCATACACAACAAGGCGTATTCTACAAGATATCAGCCCTTTCCGAGACCGTTCCTTCTTTGATTTCTTGGTCAACGAAAGAGTCGCTGGATATCCTGTCTGATGTTTGCTATTTCCCTCCCATATAATCTTGTCCGCATGTTGAGAGTTTTTTGCTATCTATCCTACACTACAGACCTACAAATCTTCCTCCAATCGCACTCACTCATTAGGGGGGGGGGGGGGGGAACGTTGTTTTGGCTTGGAAAAAAAAAACCTAAAAATAAATGGGGTTATCCCGGGAGTTTTTTACTCTTTTGTAAATTGGGACCCTAACCCAAAAAAAAATTTTCAAATAAAATATCCTTGGAAACTATTGCCCACCCGGCCTTAACAAAAAAACCGGGCCCGGGAGAAGAGTCAAAATTATTAATCCCCAACCTCCTCTCTCGGGACCGGTCCCCGCGCAGTAATGCAGGCTGAACCAATTTCGTTAAAAAAATTGGGGGGTCTCAAAACGGGGACCGGTTCCCCCCCCACCCGT